>NW_018404618.1:245286-261773 GCF_002113885.1 Mizuhopecten yessoensis
ATGGGATCAGTATCTGTAGTAGAGCCTTGTAGTGTTACCTGTAAAGTTAGGCTGCTATGAGGGAATCAGTATCTGTAGTAAAGATTTGCAGTGTATTGCCTTGTAATGTTACCTGTAAATTTAGGCTGCTATGATGGGATCAGTATCTGTAGTAGAGCCTTGTAGTGTTACCTGTAAAGTTTGGCTGCTATGAGGGGATCAGTATCTGTAGTAAAGATTTGTCAGTGTATTGCCTTGTAGTGTTACCTGTAAAGTTAGGCTGCTATGATGGGATCAGTATCTGTAGAAGAGCCTTGTCAGTGTAATGCCTTGTAGTGTTACCTGTAAAGTTAGGCTGCTATGATGGGATCATTATCTGTAGAAGAGCCTTGTCAGTGTAATGCCTTGTAGTGTCACCTGTAAAGTTAGGCTGCTATGATGGGATCAGTATCAGTAGTAGAGCCTTGTAGTGTTACCTGTAGAGTTAGGCTGCTATGAGGGGATCAGTATCTGTAGTAGAGCCTTTTCAGTGTATTACCTTGTAGTGTTACCTGTAAAGTTTGGCTGCTATGAGGGGATCAGTAGCTGTAGAAGAGCCTTGTCAGTGTATTACCTTGTAGTGTTTCTTGTAAAGTTTGGCTGCTATGATGGGATTAGTATCTGTAGTAGAGCCTTGTCAGTGGATTACCTTGTAGTGTTACCTGTAAAGTTTGGCTGCTATAATGGGATCAGTATCTGTAGTAGAGTCTTGTAGTGTTACCTGTAAAGTTAGGCTGCTATGTTGGTATCAGTATCTGTAGAAGAGCCTTGTCAGTGTATTTCCTTGTAGTGTTTCCTGTAAAGTTTGGCTCCTATGATGGGATTAGTATCTGTAGTAGAGCCTTGTCAGTGGATTACCTTGTAGTGTTACCTGTAAAGTTTGGCTGCTATAAGGGGATCAGTATCTGTAGTAGAGCCTTGTCAGTGTATTGCTTTGTAGTGTTACCTGTAAAGTTTGGCTGCTATGAGGGAATCAGTATCTGTAGTAAAGATTTGTCAGTGTATTGCCTTGTAGTGTTACCTGCAAAGTTAGGCTGCTATGATGGGATCAGTATCTGTAGAAGAGCCTTGTCAGTGTGATGCCTTGTAGTGTTACCTGTAAAGTTAGGCTGCTATGTTGGTATCAGTATCTGTAGAAGAGCCTTGTCAGTGTATTACCTTGTAGTGTTTCTTGTAAAGTTTGGCTGCTATGATGGGATTAGTATCTGTAGTAGAGCCTTGTAGTGTTACCTGCAAAGTTTGGCTGCTATGAGGGGATCAGTATCTGTAGAAGAGCCTTGTCAGTGTGATGCCTTGTAGTGTTACCTGTAAAGTTAGGCTGCTATGTTGGTATCAGTATCTGTAGAAGAGCCTTGTCAGTGTATTGCATTGTAGTGTTACCTGTAAAGTTTGGCTGCTATGATGGGATCAGTATCAGTAGTAGAGCCTTGTAGTGTTACCTGTAGAGTTAGGCTGCTATGAGGGGATCAGTATCTGTAGTAAAGCCTTGTCAGTGTATTGCCTTGTAGTGTTACCTGTAAAGTTAGGCTGCTATGATGGGATCAATATCTGTAGAAGAGCCTTGTCAGTGTAATGCCTTGTAGTGTTATCTGTAAAGTTAGGCTGCTATGATGGGATCAGTATCAGTAGGAGAGCCTTGTAGTGTGCCCTGTAAAGTTAGGCTGCTATGAGGGGATCAGTATCAGTAGTAGAGCCTTGTAGTGTTACCTGTAAAGTTTGGCTGCTATGAGGGGATCAGTATCTGTAGAAGAGCCTTGTCAGTGTATTACCTTGTAGTGTTTCCTGTAAAGTTTGGCTGCTATGATGGGATTAGTATCTGTAGTAGAGCCTTGTCAGTGTATTACCTTGTAGTGTTACCTGTAAAGTTTGGCTGCTATAATGGGATCAGTATCTGTAGTAGAGTCTTGTAGTGTTACCTGTAAAGTTAGGCTGCTATGAGGGGATCAGTATCTGTAGTAGAGCCCTGTCAGTGTATTGCTTTGTAGTGTTACCTGTAAAGTTTGGCTGCTATAATGGGATCAGTATCTGTGGTAGAGTCTTGTAGTGTTCCCTGTAAAGTTAGGCTGCTATGAGGGGATCAGTATCTGTAGTCGAGCCTTTTCAGTGTATTACCTTGTAGTGTTACCTGTAAAGTTTGGCTGCTATGAGGGGATCAGTATCTGTAGTAGAGCCTTGTAGTGATACCTGTAAAGTTGGGCTGCTATGAGGGGATCAGTATCTGTAGTAGAGCCTTGTCAGTGTATTGCTTTGTAGTGTTACCTGTAAAGTTTGGCTGCTATAAGGGGATCAGTATCTGTAGAAGAGCCTTGTCAGTGTATTGCCTTGTAGTGTTTCCTGTAAAGTTTGGCTGCTATGAGGCAATCAGTATCTGTAGTAAAGCTTTGTCATTGTATTGCCCTGTAGTGTTACCTGTAAATTTAGGCTGCTATGATGGGATCAGTATCTGTTGTAGAGCCTTGTCAGTGTATTGCCTTGTAGTGTTTCCTGTAAAGTTAGGCTGCTATGAGGGGATCAGTATCTGTAGAAGAGCCCTGTCAGTGTATTGCCTTGTAGTGTTTCCTGTAAAGTTAGGCTGCTATGAGGGGATCAGTATCTGTAGAAGAGCCTTATCAGTGTATTGCCTTGTAGTGTTTCCTGTAAAGTTAGGCTGCTATGAGGGGATCAGTATCTGTAGTAGAGCCTTGTAGTGTGACCTGAAAAGTTTGGCTGCTATGAGGGAATCAGTATCTGTAGTAAAGATTTGTCAGTGTATTGCCTTGTAGTGTTACCTGTAAATTCAGCCATGGTTTTTCATTTGTTGTAGAAGAGACTCTACAGGACTGTGAGATTGTGTGGACTGAGGGTCTAGCTACTATCATCAGACAGACTGGGGGACTGCTCCACGACAACGGTGTACTCAGTCAAGCAGTGGCATTGGTGAAAACAAGACTGACCAAAGTAGCTTCCCTAGCACAGTGAGTAAACCGCCTGTAGTCGTAATCTAGATGTCTGTCAGTTGTTGTGAACTATGGAAACTCAGAGTTGGTGCTGTAAAACATACTCTTCCGCCGGCGGCGCCAATCATTAAGTTTTTGCATTTAAGTTAGTTTCACTGAAAGTATAAGTGCTAGACCAACCAAACTTGGACCATAGATGCATCATAGATAGTACATCGCAACCCATGCTTCAAATGCTGATTGTGGCCCACCCTTCATGGTCCATTGACTTTGTCAGCATCCCCATCAACGAGTTTTTGCGTTTAAGTTGGTTTCTCTGATGTGTGCATTGATGGTCAAAGCTGGGCATAGGCGAGACATATTAATCTGAATGGCTTGTTTAAAGAAGCAATTCCAGATTATGGATAATGTGTTGTTGTGATATTTCAGGTTTGATACTTTGGCTGATAAAGTCCAGTCTCTGCTGTCAGTTGTCCAGGGCAACATTCCAGAGAGTGAGAAGGGAGATAACCCTGTACTGAGTAGTGTGGTCAGGGAGCTGTACACACGTGTACAACCAGATGTGACACAGCAGGTAAGGTATCTTACTTTGTCTGAGCCAGTGGGATGTATATGTCGCTGTCAGTTCAACATCTTTATTGAATAGGAATTCCCCTCAGAGAAAATCTAAATTTTAGATAACTGACTGAAAGTCATGTCAGATGTTCTTGCTAGAATCATTAAAACTATGTTCTTTGGACCTGGCACTTTCTCAGTAATTAAATTTTGATATTGCAGTTTAACTTTGTTGTATTTTCTGGTCCATTCTCAGGTTATGGAGCATGTACTTGTGTGTGGAGATTATGCTTTCTGTGACATGTCCCTTGGGGAGGGTACGGAGGGCGTTACCTCACTGTACCACACCCTTCACAATACCTGCCTCCTGGCACACACTCGCCATAACATCACAGATACAAGAGCCGAGAATGAGACACTGGAGACAGGGTCTGAGTACATGGAGCTAGAGGTGCTACTGGACAGTCTACATGGAGAGCAGGTCCTCAGGGTGTTGATGGACGTCGGTCACAAGGTACTTACTCTACAATCACAAGTATGGAGTAGGGATAAACACCATTAACTTCAAATATCTCATCATAAGCATTCTATTTAAAACCTTAGAGCCACCAGGGGTACAACTGTAAAGGAGCCATATACAGAGATGTACACATCCACTCCCTCCCTGCACACACTCAAAATCTTGTACTGTCTATAACATTTGAAACCTACATGAGTTGCTGCTTATGTGTTTCCTTTCATGCAAGTTGTATTGTGTGTCGTTCTAGGGCCCAGATTTAGAGATATTAACTGCAGCTGTACACAGACTCGAGACGACACTATCTAGACTAGTCAAGCAATGTGTACCCTCGGACAGGAGCATACTGGTCAACAAAGCCATGACGAGGTAAATATTGACAACTGCAGAATCAGACTCAACCACTTCTCGATCAGATATTTTATTGTGAAAAATGAAGTGCAGGAATAATCCATTACTGTATTGTGACTTTTAGCATTGTAGTGATTATTTGTAAGGTGTCCTGTTTAAGAACACCATGTTAACGGCAATAATTATTGACCTCCCCCTTCAGAACTTTCTTAACTCTTTTGACAAAATGAACATCCTCCTTTATTTTGTACCTTAATATGTACTACCTAAAGGTAATTCACTTTAATCTGATGATGGTTTTCCTGGAGTATGTTTTAGTGTTGTAATATTTCTTGGTTTGTAGGTGTGAGGACGGACCCTGGTTGTGGGGTTTGACCCTTCAACACCTGTTAGGCCTGCTGTCAGAAGACACCCAATTTACACTGGACTTAGGCAATCTTCTTGACAGGTAGGTAGTCCACTGACCAAACTTCTTGACAGGTAGGTAGTCCACTGACAGGTAGGTAGTCCACTGACAGGTAGGTAGTCCACTGACAGGAAGGTACTCCACTGACTGGTAGGTAGTCCACTGACAGGTAGGTACTCCACTGACAGGTAGGTACTCCACTGCACTGACAGGTAGGTAGTCCACTGACAGGTAGGTAGGTAGTCCACTGACAGGTAGGTAGTCCACTGACAGGTAGGTACTCCACTGACAGGAAGGTACTCCACTGACAGGTAGGTACTCCACTGACAGGTAGGTACTCCACTGACTGGTAGGTAGTCCACTGACTGGTAGGTACTCCACTGACAGGTAGGTACTCCACTGACAGGTAGGTACTCCACTGACCAAACTTCTTGACAGGTTGGTAGTCCACTGACAGGAAGGTACTCCACTGACAGGTAGGTAGTCCACTGACTGGTAGGTAGTCCACTGACAGGTAGGTACTCCACTGACAGGTAGGTAGTCCACTGACAGGTAGGTAGTCCACTGACAGGCAGGTACTCCACTAACAGGTAGGTACTCCAATGACAGGAAGGTACTCTACTGACAGGTAGGTACTCCACTGACAGGTAGGTTCTCCAATGACAGGAAGGTACTCCACTGACAGGTAGGTACTCCACTGACAGTAAGGTACTTTACTGACAGGTAGGTACTCCACTGACAGTAAGGTACTCTACTGACAGGTAGGTACTCCACTGACAGTAAGGTACTCTACTGACAGGTAGGTACTCCACTGACAGTAAGGTACTCTACTGACAGGTAGGTACTCCACTGACAGTAAGGTACTCTACTGACAGGTAGGTACTCCACTGACAGTAAGGTACTCTACTGACAGGTAGGTACTCCACTGACAGTAAGGTACTCTACTGACAGGTAGGTACTCCACTGACAGTAAGGTACTCTACTGACAGGTAGGTACTCCACTGACAGTAAGGTACTCTACTGACAGGTAGGTACTCCACTGACAGTAAGGTACTCTACTGACAGGTAGGTACTCCACTGACAGTAAGGTACTCTACTGACAGGTAGGTACTCCACTGACAGTAAGGTACTCTACTGACAGGTAGGTACTCCACTGACAGTAAGGTACTCTACTGACAGGTAGGTACTCCACTGACAGTAAGGTACTCTACTGACAGGTAAGTACTCCACTGACAGTAAGGTACTCTACTGACAGGAAGGTACTCCACTGACAGTAAGGTACTCTACTGACAGTAAGGTACTCCACTGACTGGTAGGTACTCCAAAGACAAGTAGGTACTCCACTAACAGGTAGGTACTCCACTGATGGGTAGGTACTCCACTGACAAGTAGGTATTCCACTGACAAGTAGGTACTCCACTGACCAACTTGATGGGTAGGTACTCCACTGATGCATATGTATTCCACTGACGGGTAGGTACTCCATTGACTGGTAGGTACTCCAATGACAAATAGGTACTCCACTAACAGGTAGGTACTCCATTGACAGGTAGGTACTCCAATGACAGGTAGGTACTCCACTGACAGGTAGGTACTCCATTGACGGGTAGGTACTCACTCCTCTGACAGGTAGGTACTCCACTGACTGTGATGCCGAGCATTGATCCTAAATGACCAGAGTTGACCTTGATGTCCAATGGCGACCCTAAGTGACCAGTGTTGACCCTACGTGACAAGTGCTGACCTTGATTACCAGAATTGACCTTTTGTTACCAGGTTTGACTCTGATGGCTAAAAATGACCTTTTGTTACCAGGTTTGACTCTGATGACCAGAATTGACCCTTGGTGATCAGTATTGACCTTTAAGACCAGCATTGACCCTTGCTGCCAAGTAATGACCTTGATGATCAGTATTGATGTTTTATGAATGAAGTTGATATGTGTTGACATTGTGTGACCTGTTTTGATAAATTGATCACTTCAGGTGTGCTGAGCTGGACACAGGTCGTGTACACCTGCTACAAAGTGTGGGCAGTCACCTGACAGTGGAGGACTCATTGACACTGTGTGAGATCCTGGTGGCCAGACTCATCAGCTGTCCCTTGGAGGATGCCAGGCTGGTCAGTGGTCAGTATGTTAAACTTCTGGTTTATTTATGTATCTGAATTGGTCATCTGTCAATATTTTACATGTTTGTATTTAGTTATAAAGCCAGCTGGTCAGATATTCACCTGACACTCACTGTAACTCTGTCTGTAGGTGGCTTTGGAGCTCTGGCAGCCTTGACGAGTGTGTTGCCAGTAGTTACAAAGGAGGAGAACTTTGTGCCTGCCTGTAGTGATCTGGTACATGGCACCCTTGGACAGCTGATGGACTGGAAGGAGCAGGATGACACCTTCCTGTTGTTTGGCAGGTGTGTGGCTTCAATAGTTCAGGGTTATGAAAGTGGTCAGGTCGTGGTATGTGATCATGTGATGTGATTATGAGGTTAGTGCATCAAATGGGAAACCAGTAGAAAGAATGCAATCTAAACTGCAATTAATTTGGACATGTTTGAATGTTATTTTAACAAAATGTAGAAATATAAACAAGTAGTAACTACAGTACATGTGTAAAATACTTAGGAAATGGTGTGTGGTGAAGTTGTATGAGTAGGTGGGGAGTTGATAGAGTTACATATTCAAAGGTTTTGGAAATCAAAATTGAAGAAAGCAGATGTTTCAAATTGTCTAGATATGAATGTTGATGTTGGCTGTAGAATGTTCAATATGCCCTTTTGTCCTACAGTAACTTGGGAGAGGTGTCCCCAGGTTTGGTGCTAGTGAATGCAGAGGTTGCCAAATTTCTTACCCTGGTAGTCAAGATTTTCTGCAAACACCTTACTGACCGACAGTGGGACTTTGTCATGTGTACTTTGGTCTCTCTGGTGCAGGTAGGTACCTTAGCTGCCTCAAGAAAATTGCGCTGTTGACATTAGTTTTCTGTTTTTACTGATGAAGGGAGAGACCATTGGTGCCTTGTTTCTGTGAGTTTGGTTCAGGATCCACTCTGTCCTACTGAGTTTGAGGCTAATGTGTGGGGTTTAGTGCTGTTCTACTGTAGGAGTGATAGTATGTATTACAAGATCAAATGTTGCACATACAAAATTCTGAATTATCTGTTAAGAAACAAGATTAGAATCCCATGAAAGAGAATGTTTTTTGACTTTGTATACAGAATACTGAGGTTGGTTATATGATTTGATGCCAGGATTGATGTGGAGTAACCTTTCTTTGCTTATAGAGTGTAGATGAGAGTAAGTCTGGTTTACTTGGATCCTCTGTCATACAGAGGTACACAGTAGGAGTATGTCATCTGCTCCACCAGGTGGCGCTGCGTCTACAGACCTTAGAGGATACATACCCACCTAACCTTATCACAGAGTGGCATGAGTTCTTCAGTGAGAGTGCCTACAGTACCATGCTGCCTCTCTTTGTCAGAATTATAGGTTCGTCTTCTTATCTTTTCTTTTATCATCAGTAACTTTAAGTCACTTAATTTTCCTGATTGTGTCCAGAATTCAGATATTGACAAACATAGAATTGAACTTTGATTAGAAATTAGCATTAGTTGTACACCCAAGTACAACTATTACCATGCTGATTTTCAATCAAAGTACAATGTGTTAAATCTGGTTGCTATTCAGATGTTTGGTGATATCAGTTGTAATTTGCCTTACAGTGTATTGATTTGATAAAAATAATATGTTCGATACTGTTTCATGTGTTAGACATTATAAATTTTATATAACAAATATCTATATGGTACCCAGGTGAGGAGAAAACAGCAGGAAGTACCCACCATGTGTTACTAAGGGCCATGGGATCCTGTTTGGCCTTGTGTCCTAAACAACAGATCCTCACCCATCAGTTACCTCCCCTGTTAATTGCCGGGGAGTCATCTCCGCTGCCTGACAGTCTACAAACACTGATGAACCATTTATGTCCCTTACTGACGCATAAAGACAGGGCCATCCAGATAACAGCATTCCATCTCCTGACAAGGTAGGCCAAAGATGTTTCTATTTACTAGCTAGGTCAGAACTCCCTCCATTTACTGACAATCAACACCAAAGATACTTCTATTTACTAGCTAGGTCAGAACTCCCTCCATCTACTGACAATCAACACCAAAGATACTTCTATTTATTTTTATGAAATCTTTAGTTTATGATAAATAGTAAAAATTTAATCACAGATATATCTTACAACAATTTTATGATATTTTTTGGCAATGGAAATATCTGTATTGTTTCTTTTTGTTTCACTGGCTGATACAGTATCTTTCTGTGATTTCATTGGCTGGTAAACATTACCTTGTTCAGTTTTCATTGGCTGATACATTTTCTCCTTATGTTTGCATTGGCTGGTATGTTATCATGTTAGGTTTTCATTGGCTTATACATCATTTTGTTGTGTTTTCATTGACTGATAAATAATCTTGTTGCATTCAGTGTGATGCCAGAGCTTCCCCAATATGACGAAGATGCCAAAGTCACAGATGATGATAGAGAGGAGACCAACAGGTATATATGAGCTGAAATTTATTATGCCTTCCCTTGGAATGAAAGGGAGATATCTTGAATTGGTAAAAATCTTTTTTTCTCCCCTAAAGGTGTATAATGCAAAGGTAGCTAGTCAATCCAACCTTTATCTCTAAAAAACATATCTTGATGAATTTTAAGTACCGGTATACCTGTATAACCCAAAGATAGGCACTGAAGTATATTTAGGTCAACTTATGTCAAATAAGTACAAAGTGAATTTGCATATTAGCTATATTTTATTGGGTGTTTATTATCCCAAAAGAACCTCCCCAGCTGTACTAATGCCTCACTCTAATACCTAAAGTAAAACTGATGTCAGCTTGTGACCCTCCTCCACAATCTGCCAAGATAAAAGTCTAGTTCTATCGTTAAGTTATACCTTCCTTCCCCACAGGGGTCCCAGCGCCCCACCTCCAGCTGATACATAGTGTGACTTATTTTAATACTTAAGTTATACCTTCCTTCCCCACAGGGGGCCCAGCACCCCACCTCCAGCTGATACATAGTGTGACTTATTTTAATACTTAAGTTATACCTTCCTTCCCCACAGGGGTCCCAGTGCACCACCTCCAGCTGATACATAGTGTGACTTATTGTTATACTTAAGTTATACCTTCCTTCCCCACAGGGGTCCCAGCGCCCCACCTACAGCTGATACATAGTGTGACTTATTGTAATACTTAAGTTATCCCTTCCTTCCCCACAGGGGTCCCAGTGCCCCACCTCCAGCTGGTACATAGTGTGACTTATTGTAATACTTTAGTTATACCTTCCTTCCCCACAGGGGTCCCAGTGCCCCACCTCCAGCTGGTACATAGTGTGACTTATTGTAATACTTTAGTTATACCTTCCTTCCCCACAGGGGTCCCAGTGCACCACCTCCAGCTGATACATAGTGTGACTTATTGTAATTCTTAAGTAATACCTTCCTTCCCCACAGGGGTCCCAGTGCCCCACCTCCAGCTGGTACATAGTGTGACTTATTGTAATACTTTAGTTATACCTTCCTTCCCCACAGGGGTCCCAGTGGCCCACCTCCAGCTGATACATAGTGTGACTTATTTTAATACTTAAGTTATACCTTCCTTCCCCACAGGGGGCCCAGCACCCCACCTCCAGCTGATACATAGTGTGACTTATTGTTATACTTAAGTTATACCTTCCTTCCCCACAGGGATCCCAGTGCCCCGCCTCCAGCTGATACATAGTGTGACTTATTGTAATTCTTAAGTAATACCTTCCTTCCCCACAGGGGTCCCAGTGCCCCACCTCCAGCTGATACATGGTGTGACTTATTGTAATACTTAAGTTATACCTTTCTTCCCCACAGGGGTCCCAGTGCCCCACCTCCAGCTGATACATGGTGTGACTTATTGTAATACTTAAGTTATACCTTCCTTCCCCACAGGGGTCCCAGTGCCCCACCTCCAGCTGATACATAGTGTGACTTATTGTAATACTAAAGCTATACTGTTTTCCTTTAGGAGCCCCCCAGCTTCCCTGATGAAGGTTTTGTCCAACTGTAATGTTGCTATGGAGATATTGTTGGGAGAGGAAAAGGTGGATGCGTGTGTGGAGTTGGCCCCCCACACAGATGAGTACCAGTACACACTAGCCTACCTCCTTACCTGGAAACTAATCCTCAACCTCTTCACCAGCTGTAAAGCTGAGGTAGGTGCTCACCAACACCCGGTATTATTGTGTATCATCACATCAAATCTAATCCCTAATACACTGTCTTATGAACCTTGCCCACTTTTCAGTAAATGAAACATCTTTATCAGGACATATTCAATCAGAAGCCAATTCTCTTATATACAGAGTCCCTAAGGTAGAGAAGTCCCTTACATACAGAGTCCCTAAGGTAGAGAAGTCCCTGATATACAGAGTCCCTTACATACAGAGTCCCTTATATACAGAGTCCCTAAGGTAGAGAAGTCCCTGATATACAGAGTCCCTTAGGTAGAGAAGTCCCTGATATACAGAGTCCCTAAGGTAGAGAAGTCCCTTACATACAGAGTCCCTAAGGTAGAGAAGTCCCTGATATACAGAGTCCCTTACATACAGAGTCCCTTATATACAGAGTCCCTAAGGTAGAGAAGTCCCTGATATACAGAGTCCCTTAGGTAGAGAAGTCCCTGATATACAGAGTCCCTAAGGTAGAGAAGTCCCTTACATACAGAGTCCCTAAGGTAGAGAAGTCCCTGATATACAGAGTCCCTTACATACAGAGTCCCTTATATACAGAGTCCCTAAGGTAGAGAAGTCCCTGATATACAGAGTCCCTTAGGTAGAGAAGTCCCTGATATACAGAGTCCCTAAGGTAGAGAAGTCCCTTACATACAGAGTCCCTAAGGTAGAGAAGTCCCTGATATACAGAGTCCCTTACATACAGAGTCCCTTATATACAGAGTCCCTAAGGTAGAGAAGTCCCTGATATACAGAGTCCCTTAGGTAGAGAAGTCCCTGATATACAGAGTCCCTAAGGTAGAGAAGTCCCTTACATACAGAGTCCCTAAGGTAGAGAAGTCCCTGATATACAGAGTCCCTTACATACAGAGTCCCTTATATACAGAGTCCCTAAGGTAGAGAAGTCCCTGATATACAGAGTCCCTTAGGTAGAGAAGTCCCTGATATACAGAGTCCCTAAGGTAGAGAAGTCCCTTACATACAGAGTCCCTAAGGTAGAGAAGTCCCTGATATACAGAGTCCCTTACATACAGAGTCCCTTATATACAGAGTCCCTAAGGTAGAGAAGTCCCTGATATACAGAGTCCCTTAGGTAGAGAAGTCCCTGATATACAGAGTCCCTAAGGTAGAGAAGTCCCTTACATACAGAGTCCCTAAGGTAGAGAAGTCCCTGATATACAGAGTCCCTTACATACAGAGTCCCTTATATACAGAGTCCCTAAGGTAGAGAAGTCCCTGATATACAGAGTCCCTTAGGTAGAGAAGTCCCTGATATACAGAGTCCCTAAGGTAGAGAAGTCCCTTACATACAGAGTCCCTAAGGTAGAGAAGTCCCTGATATACAGAGTCCCTTACATACAGAGTCCCTTATATACAGAGTCCCTAAGGTAGAGAAGTCCCTGATATACAGAGTCCCTTAGGTAGAGAAGTCCCTGATATACAGAGTCCCTAAGGTAGAGAAGTCCCTTACATACAGAGTCCCTAAGGTAGAGAAGTCCCTGATATACAGAGTCCCTTACATACAGAGTCCCTTATATACAGAGTCCCTAAGGTAGAGAAGTCCCTGATATACAGAGTCCCTTAGGTAGAGAAGTCCCTGATATACAGAGTCCCTAAGGTAGAGAAGTCCCTTACATACAGAGTCCCTAAGGTAGAGAAGTCCCTGATATACAGAGTCCCTTACATACAGAGTCCCTTATATACAGAGTCCCTAAGGTAGAGAAGTCCCTGATATACAGAGTCCCTTAGGTAGAGAAGTCCCTGATATACAGAGTCCCTAAGGTAGAGAAGTCCCTTACATACAGAGTCCCTAAGGTAGAGAAGTCCCTGATATACAGAGTCCCTTACATACAGAGTCCCTTATATACAGAGTCCCTTAGGTAGAGAAGTCCCTTATATACAGAGTCCCTAAGGTAGAGAAGTCCCTTACATACAGAGTCCCTTAGGTAGAGAAGTCCCTGATATAACATGTACAGAGTCCCTTAGGTAGAGAAGTCCCTGATATAACAGAGTCCCTTAGGTAGAGAAGAGCTTTTATGTGATTGGCATTTTTCTGGCTTTAAGTTGCAAAAGTAAAATGCATGAATAAGAAGTAAAGATTATGATTTCCTCTTTTTCATGAAAACATCTCTGCCATAGGGTTTCAAAACCCAGACCTCTTTACTATGTAGCAGGTAGCTTACTCACTGCCAGTCATTCTTATTATGCTGATACTTTTCTTCGACATTACCTGGACAGAACAAATAGCTTTTTACAGGAAATTAACTTTTCACTGTCTAACTGTATACATAAAGTTGAGGGACTGTCTACCTTATTGTAGATCATGATCCGTTGGTTCAAGTTAAAACCCAATTATTTTGTAGCTGTGAAATGTTGCTACCATACTCCATGACATTACAGGAAACCAAGGCAACACAACAGAATACTAAAATTCTCTGATGTTTATGATGACATAGTAAATCCATACTTACTGTTTATTGACACAGTTGAGACAGGAGTATGCTGGTCACTTCAAGGACGCTGGTCTAATTGTACAGCTGATGAGGTACCTCTTCTGCCTGATGCCAGAAAAAACTCCAGTGGTCAGCAGTGATGGTCAATCTGGCACTATTTTTGAGATCACACCTTCTTTGAGAGTTACAGGTACATGAAAACATAATAAACACTGTTGAGACTATAGGACTGGATCATGTCTGTCTGTCCTGTCTCCTGTACTTGGCAACTGAAGTGAAGACAGTCAGGTTCAAACCCTAACAATAGCAATATTACCTTCTCATCATAGAACTGTTGTCGTCGCATAATAATCAACAATCCTACCAGATAAGTCATTCACATAGATCTAAGTACGTGTACCAGATTGAAGTCACAACTGAATAATTCATTGTAGAGTAAGGGTCAATACTGTATGCCATTAGAGATTTACGCTACAGACGCCACCCTCTTGTGTCGTTACAAATTACCTCAATGCTGTGACATTTTGTTATAAAGACGTGCCTAGTGTTATGGAGATCCAGCATGTGAGTAGCTGGGTGTACCGGGACACACTACAGACCATGCCCGCCATTGCTCGCCAGTGGTGGCTCGACCAGGACCGCAAAACCTCAGCCTACGTTGACAGGTAAGTCAATATAAGCAGCAATGATTTATCTTCTATAAAACATGTTTGTAAGGAACCATAAGAAATCCAAGATATACATTTTCTGTAATTCTCAATGGAGTTTAACATTGTTCACCTTTCACTAATACATTGCCAGTGTATAACAAATGGGTATGTGGTTATCGTGTTATCACCTGTAATGTTGCGAGTATCGCCAGGGGTATATGGTTATCGTGTTATCACCTGTAGTGTTGCCGGTATCACCAGGGGTATGTGGTTATCGTGTTATCACCTGTCGTGTTGCTGGTATCGCCAGGGGTATGTGGTTATCTTGTTATCACCTGTAGTGGTGCTGTTATCATCAGGGGTATGTGGTTATCGTGTTATCACCTGTAGTGTTGCTGGTATCGCCAGGGGTATGTGGTTATCTTGTTATCACCTGTAGTGTTGCTGGTATCACCGGGGGTATATGGTTATCTTGTTATCATCACCTGTAGTGTTGCTGGTATCACCAGGGGTATGTGGTTATCGTGTTATCACCTGTAGTGTTGCTGGTATCAACAGGGGTATATGGTTATCGTGTTATCACCTGTAGTGTTGCTGGTATCGCCAGGGGTATATGGTTATCGTGTTAGCACCTGTAGTGTTGCTGGTATCGCCAGGGGTATATGGTTATCTTGTTATCACCTGTAGTGTTGCTGGTATCACCAGGGTATATGGTTATCTTGTTATCACCTGTAGTGTTGCTGGTATCACCAGGGTATATGGTTATCGTGTTATCACCTGTAGTGTTGCTGGTATCACCAGGGGTATATGGTTATCGTGTTATCACCTGTAGTGTTGCTGGTATCACCAGGGGTATGTGGTTATCTTGTTATCACCTGTAGTGTTGCTGGTATCACCAGGGTATATGGTTATCGTGTTATCACCTGTAGTGTTGCTAGTATCACCGGGGGTATATGGTTATCGTGTTATCACCTGTAGTGTTGCTAGTATCACCGGGGGTATATGGTTATCGTGTTATCACCTGTAGTGTTGCTGGTATCGCCAGGGATATGTGGTTATCGTGTTATCACCTGTAGTGTTGCTGGTATCGCCAGGGATATGTGGTTATCGTGTTATCACCTGTAGTGTTGTTGGTATCGCCAGATACTTTATCATATGATGTTTACTGATTTCAGATTTACAAGTAAGAATGTTAGCCAACTGCTTTGTACAGCTGAAATCCGCTCGATCAACAACAGTGACCAGAAGCTTGACTATATAACAGTGAGTATTATCAGAATTTAAGTATAAAACTAGGAAAGTAACCTCAAAACAAACAATTTATCAGAAAATTGACATTTAAAACTACAAAAAATGTTTAAAACCTAACAAGGCAAAATAGATTATCAAGATGACATTTTCCTGGGAATCTTGTCAAAAGCCTTTAAGACATCAACAAGTTTACCTGGCTTCGTGAATGAATTGTCTTGGGTAATAGAAAACAGTTTGTTATTAAGATATAAACACATATTGAAGTGCAGTTAATATGAATGTTGTAGTTTCATATATCTCTATGAATGGATGAAATAACATACATTTTTACGACATAACCAAGAATTTATGCAAATATTCTGAAAAGGAAACATTTTCTCTGACCATTGTCAAGTTTTCACTGAACATCTCATTTAATCACCAGTAAAAGTCATAAATGAAGGTCCTAATCAAACAGGGGTATCATTTTAAATTTTAATATATATTGGCCTTTGAGAAATAAATTCTTTAATATTGTTTCCCACATTGGTTTTCTCTTGGAACTCTGAGTCTCTGATTTCTCTGGGTCTATTTTTCTCTGGGCACTCGGAGTCCCCGTTTTTTCTGAGCACTCGGAGTCCCCCTTTTCTCTGGGCACTCAGAGTCCCCGTTTTCTCTGGGCACTCGGAGTCCCCGTTTTCTCTGAGCACTCGGAGTCCCCGTTTTCTCTGAGCAGTCTAGAGTCACCGTTTTCTCTAGGCTCTTGGAGTCTCTATTTTCCTCCCACATGTTCACAACTATCTTGGCCAACAAGAAAGATTGATAGATAGAATTTGTTAAAAAAAAATGTTGTAAAATAAAGTTTTTATATTGTTAGATACGAACACGGCCTACCACAAGGGAGGTAATCGTTACCTACGCATTGGAAGAAGTTAGCACAGAAATGGTTATCTCCCTTCCCCAGAACTATCCTATGGGCAACATAGAGGTTCATAGTGAGAAAAGAGTGGGTGTGTCGGCAGCACAGTGGGAAAAGTGGTTGCTACAGCTCAAGATATTCCTACAGTACCAGGTAAACATACCCATCTCCCACTTC
>NW_018404619.1:0-131 GCF_002113885.1 Mizuhopecten yessoensis
CTAACCTTACATAGACCTATAACAAACCATCATTGAATTAAGTAGATATACCTGTCTAACCTTACATAGATCTATAACAAACCATTATTGAATTAAGTAGTTATATCTGTCTAACCTTACATAGACCTATA
>NW_018404619.1:2919-8589 GCF_002113885.1 Mizuhopecten yessoensis
TTAACAAAACCTGGATTAAAACAAGTTCACAGTGAACCTCAATGTCATGATACAGCACCAATAAACACAGACCTGAAAATAAATCAGTTGCAATAATTTCCTGCAATCTTTCTCCATTAGCTATAAAGCTGCAAGAAAACTCCACTGTTATTTAGCCAAGCCCTCCATACTGGATGACCCTGTCGTTAAATTATGCATGATGTTGAAAACATTATAGAGATTACAGGAAGACCAGAGATTCTGGGGTCTAATTGGTTGTCAGGTGATTGGAGTTCTCCTGTGTGGAGGAACAAAAGCCGGTGTACCTGGACGATTTGGCTTTTCTAATTTACATTGATCTCTCTAATGAAAGGCTGGAGTAGTCGGAAACTTCCAGTGCGCTGATGTCAATGAACGGCTTGTAAAGAATTTGTCTTCCCTTCCATGTTCTAATTAACACCTTTACACCACTGCTCCTCTGTGAACTTATACCGAACGAACCTTATTTTTTTTCTAACCTAAGATGTTTCATCGATAAATTTATAAAGACTTAAAATAGAAAAGTTTTCATTAGTAAGAACATCAGACCGAACAGATTTTAAGGCAGACATAGTAAGATTTAAGTCACTAACACACTAAAAAATAAAAGGGATTTCAGTCACAAACAGACTTAAAGACAAACTGAGAGAGATTTCAGTCACAAACAGACTTCAAGGCAAACAGAGAGACTTCAGTCAATAACAGACTTAAAGACAAACAGAGAGAGATTTCAGTGACTAACACACTTAAAGACAAACAGAGAGAGATTTCAGTCACAAACTGACGTAAAGACAAACAGAGAGAGATTTCAGTCACTAACAGACTTAAAGACAAACACAGAGAGATTTCAGTAACTAACAGACTTAAAAACAAACAGAGAGAGATTTCAGTCACAAACAGACTTCAAGGCAAACAGAGAGACTTCAGTCAATAACAGACTTAAAGACAAACAGAGAGAGATTTCAGTGACTAACACACTTAAAGACAAACAGAGAGAGATTTCAGTCACAAACTGACGTAAAGACAAACAGAGAGAGATTTCAGTCACTAACAGACATAAAGACAAACAGAGAGATACTTCAGTCACAAACAGACTTAAAGGCAAACAGAGAGAGATTTCAGTCACTAACAGACTTAAAGGCAAACAGAGAGCGAGAGAGAGAGAGATGTACAGTGACAGATCTAGATGGTTAAATGGCTGTTGTACACAAATGCTTTGATTGTATATTATCCTGTTTATATAGGTTACACCATACGTTATAGGTATCAAGGTCAAAGGTTACCAGTTTAAATGCAAACAACATTCCTTCCAATACCACAGGTTGATCATCAAGTTCCAACCTATTATAACATGTAAAGGTCAATGGTCCGAAACACGTACAAACAGAATAATCCGGTTTAACATTTAACTTGTAGATACAGACAAGCTACAGGATTGGTGGGAAAAGGTTTCGCTGTACATTCAACTAAGTGATTTCTGTGGAAAGGGAGAAAGCTTCTAATATTGGCAAGCGATATCTGTGTAAAAGGACTAAGATTACCAGGTACATGTAGATAAATAAATTTGTAGAAAATAGACAAAGGTAACCAGTATAAATAACAAAAGGTCAAATGTTACCCGGAACACTAAACAGTAAAGCTAAAAGTCATAGGGTACAGACAATAAAAGGCCAAAGGTTACCAGGTACAGATAATCAAAGATCAAAGGTTACCAGGTACAGATTATCAAAGGCCAAAGGTTACCAAGGACAGATAATCAAAGACCAAAGGTTACCAGGTACAGACAATAAAAGGCCAAAGGTTACCAGGTACAGACAATCAAAGACCAAAGGTTACCAGGTACAGACAATCAAAGACCAAGGGTTACCAGGTACAGACAATCAAAGACCAAAGGTTACCAAGGACAGATAATCAAAGACCAAAGGTTACCATGTACAGACAATAAAAGGCCAAAGGTTACCAGGTACAGACAATCAAAGACCAAAGGTTACCAAGGACAGATAATCAAAGACCAAATGTTACCAGGTACAGACAATAAAAGGCCAAAGGTTACCAGGTACAGACAATCAAAGACCAAAGGTTACCAGGTACAGACAATCAAAGATAAAAGGTTACCAGGTACAAACAATCAAAGATAAAAGGTAACCAGGTATAAACAATCAAAGACCAAAGGCTACCAGGTACAGACAATCAACGATAAAAGGTAACCAGGTACAAACAATCAAAGATAAAAGGTAACCAGGTGCAAATAATCAAAGATCAAAAGTTACCAGGTACAGACAAGCAAAGGCTAAAGGTTACAAGGTACAAACAATCAAAGATAAAAGGTTACCAGGTACAAATAATCAAAGATCAAAAGTTACCAGGTACAGACAAGCAAAAGATCAAAAGCTACCAGGTACAGAAAACCAAAGATAAAAGGTTACCAGGTATAAACAATCAAAGATAAAAGGTAACCAGGTACAGACAACCAAAGATAAAAGGTTACCATGTACAAACAATCAAAGATCAAAAGTTACCAGGTACAGACAAGCAAAGGCTAAAGGTTACCAGGTACAAACAATCAAAGATCAAAAGTTACCAGGTACAGACAATCAAAGGTCAAAGGTTACCAGGTACTACCAAGGTTGTCATGATCGAGGTCATTGTTATAGTAATAACAGGCAGATAATTGACACACTGAAAGGCATTGCCAAGGTCACAGAAAACAGGCTTGGTATTGGTTAACTTTACCTATAAATCATAGAGGCAGTAGACATGATGTGGACTAGCTAATGTTACATTATGACTGATACATGTTATCAAGGTCAGATTCCAGAGCAATTGGCTTAGCAATGTTTCAGAAACTAGTGAAGAATGTTCATGAATATGTCAATATTTACCCAGTACTAGACTGGTCTCCGTCTCTACAATATAGAATTATTAAGAAAAAAAAAAAAACTTATAATTTTGATCACTTGGATGTCTGATTCAGGGGGAAATAGGCTAGTAGTAAAATGCAGTTGAGAAATTCTTCATAAAAACTTAGGGGCTGGTAGCCAGTCTTACCCAGTACCAATGAGAGGGGATCTACTACAGCTGAAATATAAGTGTACTACTGACTTCACTTGTATCTCTCAAAACCAAAAGTTCTCTGGGGTTCTTGTAAATGACAAAACCTTTGATCAATTTTTTTCTATTGATAAAAATTAAATCACCTTTATTTTTGTTACTGTAAGCATATATACGTTAGCAGTGTTCTACTTTTAGCGTTTTCTGCACTTTAAACCTAATTCAAATGGGAGATTAAACAACACTATCAGAAACAGAAGATTATTTTCTATAAACTAAAATACATTAGGACAAAAAAGCGGAGACAAATCTACTATGTACGTGCACAAGTACACGAATAACTATCACAATTGGATGGAAATGTGTTTTCAGTCTTATGTCATATTTATGTAGATAACAATGCTAGCTCTTTGTAGTGTTGGGTCACACACTTGTTACGACACATACCTACTTTCGACAAAATTTCAGCCACACGAAAGTTTGACCACACGTCTGTGATAAATGTTTGACCACACACTGTTTGACCACACACTGTGATAAATGTTTGACCACACACTGTGAAAAGAGTTTGGCTTACACAGAAGGGAAAGTAACTAAAAAATGCAACAGTAAAGCAAATTTACATACTGTTCTTGCTGGTAGAACTAAATCAAAAGGCTTTCAAGTAGATTTAGTTGACTTAGTTGACAAGACTTAGATGTAACATTGCTTTCTTTACAAGTCTTAATTATCTTTCCTTAATCAGTAAAGCTGAGTCAACAAATTGCACGATAAGCTAAGTCGCAGACTTGTGAGGGAAGTGAACCATGACAGAAGAATTCCTTTCGATGCTCAATAATGGAGGAATGGCATGGTGTATGGACCATGTGAGTTGACTTTTTTTTTTTTTTCTTGTACACACACAAAGCAAATGATATTTCGCATGAGTAAACAGCTGGGTCTGTAAATACCGCACCTGTCAATAAACCAAGTGTGCTGACTTGCTGTGTGCTACAATGTTTGCCCTACCTACCCCCGTAAGGGGAGTTATACCAGTATAAATGTAGAGATCATTGCAGATCAACAGCACTTGTATACACACCTTATGTACATGGGAATTGAAGATGACTTCAAAAGGAGTTTGTTGATGATGCGACAATGTTGATTAGACAATATAACAGTATCACTTGTTTACCGTTTTCGCTGAATTCCATGAGACGCTGCAAATTTAATGAAACTATAATCTGATACAATGTGACATGTCAGTGGCCGAAGGCTCTCACTAAATGCATTAATGTCCTTTTAAATGTCCCTAGATAGTGGCATATTGATCAACCCACAGACACTGTGTTCCTGCTATCAGTAGAATTATCCCTGGCTGACAATGTTGTCCTCGCAGCGACAACACAGAACCACCTCATGGCTAAACGGAAAATTGTGATTTTACCCAAGTTTTTCACAGCTATATAGGTTTCTATCTTTCAAACATTAATTGTAACAGTAAAAACTTAAAACAACCACCAACTATATTCCTCTGACAAAACCATTCCAACAAAAAGTTCTACAATCACCATCAGAAATTGGACAATTTCTACATATTTAATAGTTCAGAATTTCCCTAAGTTTATTTGCCTGCTATAAAAGACTTAACATATAGGTAATACAAATTTCACAAGTTCCTTTACTTAAGACTATAATTATTATTTTCACAAGTAAAATGAAGATAAAATAAACTTATTTTACGTTGAAGTGGTGTCTTAATCCGTCATCAATCTTCTTAAAATGTGCACAAAAATATTTCGAAATTTTAGTTTTTTAAATGAAGTGTCTGATAGTCAAAGTTAATTCAAGGTCATCTAAATGTCATGAATCTGGAGCTTGTATCTCAAACCTCTGGATTCTCCTTGAGAATCAAGAGTCATCATGAATCAGATCGCAATGGAAGCTGTTTTATAATCTGATGATTTTTCAACTGCTAACACTTCATTAAATTGCATATAAAGGAGGTTGGCCCCTCCCTCAGTTAATTAATTACTGTGTCATTAGCAAGCCTGTATTAGCAACAAGGTCATTAATTCTCATGTCTTTAAAACTGATGTTCAAAACTGAAGAAGCCTGCATCTAGCCAGTTAAGGTAGACAGTACTAGTCCAAGCATTCATTCTGTACCTCAAAGGAAGAAGAATTCCAATATGTCTTTAAAGGCATTTTCCTGAATTTGTAGTTACTTGCCCATTTATTATTGCAAAGAATTACATACTAAAGAAATATATCTGTGATATGATTTCCTTCATTCAATCCTCAATATTATAATAAACTTTATTATAAAGGATTAGATATTATAATTTTAAAGGCAACTTTTTGAGGCCTGTATACAATAGAAAAGTGGTGAAACGCTCTACCATGATGTGAGTGCAGTTAGACCCCCTGGTCAAAGTAAGTCTAATCAGGCCCAGCAATTGTATTTATAAGTCTAATCAGGCCCAGCAATTGTATTTAAAAGTCTAATCAGGCCCAGCAATTGTATTTAAAAGTCTAATCAGGCCCAGCAATTGTATTTATAAGTCTAATCAGGCCCAGCAATTGTATTTATAAGTCTAATCAGGCCCAGCAATTGTATTTA
>NW_018404619.1:9209-35970 GCF_002113885.1 Mizuhopecten yessoensis
GGGGGGGATTCAAGGAAAACCATGGTCCCATCTCCCTCAATCTCTCTTCTCTCTTCCTTCACAAGCGCCGATTAAGAAAACATACACGTTTTTCGTAACTTTTTTCTGATCCTTTTCCATTTCTATTCAATTGTAGATATATTTTTGGCTTTAAAGGAAAGAAATAAAGTTAATACAAAGTGCAGATTATAAAACATCTTAAATTAGAATCAAACTTTCATCTTGTGGTATCCTTTACTATATTAAATTGCAGGCCATTTGATGGTGTTTAATATTGCACTACTTGAAGCTAGCTGTGACAACAAATGTACAAAAAGTATGGAAGAATGCTAGTTCTCACACTTTCCCTCGAAGCAATGGCTGCAAAGTATACTCTGTGAGTAAATCATTAAAAAAACTGTGTATGGATATAAGATGTCAGTGATTGATTGACCTTGATATGACCTTATGGTGACCTTGTGGTGACCTTGTGGTGACCTTGTGATGATCTAGCCAATCAGTAGCAAGCATTAAATAAGGAAAAATCATTGCAGGACTGAAACTCGGATAACGTCGTTATTACCTTTTAAATTACAGAAACAAAATTTGCCTTTTCCATCTTGGTACATTAACTAACTCTTAATTAACTCTTCTGAATTAATTGACATAAACACCTTTGTCATCAATAAATTTGGCCCCAGCTTCATCAACTTTCTTTGACATAAGGAAGTTCCTTAACATAAGTTTTTACATAGTGTGGAAATTAATGGAAAATCTTCATTCAAGGAAACAATTAAAAATATATTTTTTTAAATGGTATTAAATTCTTACCTTAGGGCCTGTTATTTGATATTAACGGGTACTGAGCTGTCATTTAAATTGTTTTCATAAAAAAATGTTCAAAATGTTTGATCAATCAATACTTCAGAGGCAGAGGAAAGCCTATAAGACCCACAGTAACGTTGTTACCCTGGCTTGTCTAGAAGCTATGACTGGTCATGGGTACATCCACATAGGGAGATGGGGGTTCAATTCCACATGTTTAACCTTGTCTGACCTTCACTTAGAGCCTGTAACATAATTGAAGTGATTGAAGCTGGCTGGGATGTCCTTCAACCTTGCCCAAACCAATTACATGGTTGTCATCGTCCTAAGATTGCATGGGTTTTTCTCTGTGTAACTAAATAAAGAAATGTTGAATATGGATATTACTGATAAAACCTGGTATGGACCCGTGTACCCAGTTTTTGTGTTTATAACCACCGTCCGCAGATTAAGGGATAAGTCAGTTTGGGATTGAGAGTTTTTAGGGATTCGATATAGTGGTAGTTTTTTATTGAGAGCTTTGAATGGTGGATTTAGAGATAACAGTCTTTAATTGAGAGCTTTCAGTAGTGGATTTAAAGGTAAGAGTTTTTGATTGAGAGCTTTGAGTAGTGGATTTAGAGGTAAGAGTTTTTTATTGAGAGCTTTGAGTAGTGGATTTAGTGGTAAGAGTTTTTCATTGAGAGCTTTGAGTACTGGATTTAATGGTAAGAGTTTTTGATTGAGAGCTTTGAGTAGCGGATTTAGTGGGAAGAGTTTTTGATTGAGAGCTTTGAGTAGTGGATTTAGAGGTAACAGTTTTTTATTGAGAGCTTTGAGTAGTGGATTTAGTGGTAAAAGTTTTTGATTGAGAGCTTTGAGTAGTGGATTTAGTGGTAAGAGTAGTGGATTTAGTGGTAAAAGTTTTTGATTGAGAGCTTTGAGTAGCGGATTTAGTGGTAAGAGTTGATGATTGAGAGCTTTGAGTAGTGGATTTAGAGGTAACAGTTTTTTATTGAGAGCTTTGAGTAGCGGATTTAGTGGTAAGAGTTGATGATTGAGAGCTTTGAGTAGTGGTTTTAGGGGTAAGAGTTTTTGATTGACAGTTTTGAGTAGTGGATTTAGAGATAACAGGTTTTGATTGAGAGCTTTGAGTACTGGAATTAATGGTAAGAGTTTTTGATTGAGAGCTTTGAGTAGTGGATTTAGTGGTAAAAGTTTGTTTTTATTGAGAGCTTTGAATAGTGGATTTAGAGGTAAGAGTTTTTTATTGAGAGCATTGAGTAGTGGATTTAGTGGTAAGAGTTTTTGATTAAGAACTTTGAGTAGTGGATTTAGTGGTAAGAGTTTTTGATTGAGAGCCTTGAGTAGTGGATTTAGTGGTAAGAGTGTTTGATTGAGATTTTTGAGTAGTGGATTTAGGGGTAGGATTTTTTTATTGAGAGCTTTGAATGGTGGACTTAGAGATAACAGATTTTGATTGAGAGCTTTCAGTAGTGGATTTAGTGGTAAAAGTTTTTTATTGAGAGCTTTGAGTAGTGGATTTAAAGGTAAGAGTTTTTGATTGAGAGCTTTCAGTAGTGAATTTAGTGGTAAGAGTTTTTGATTGAGAGCTTTCAGTAGTGGATTTAGAGGTAAGAGTTTTTTTGGGTTTTTTTGTAATTTTCTTTTTATTCAAGATTTTTTTGCAATATATGGTATATTTACATTCAAACAATTCATATTATATATTCAGACCTCACACGACTCATATTCACTCTTACTTACATCAGTTGATATATTTAGACACAAGTACATGTAATGGTACCCATGTACACATATATTGCCTTTATGAGAACAGAGAGAGAGAGAGAATAGAAAAGAAGAAGGAAAAAAAATAGCAATGAAAACGGAAAAAGTCAACAGAAAGAGAAAGAAAAAGGAGAAACTAGTTTTTGCACTGCAGCTCAATAATAAACAAACTTTATGTTTAGAATAAGATTATAAGATAATCTTCTGTATTAATTGTAAGTAAGGTGCTTTCGGCTTTAAACTGCAAGTAAATACATCCATATAAAGGTGACTGAGAAATGAGGGTAATTCTCAGGACAAAATATATTTATATCATAAAAGAAATTAACTTTAATAAGTTCAGACAGAAACATCAATTTAGATTCACAAAAAAAGGGACAAAAAAAATATATTTAGAGTTCAGGCAAGATTCAATACAGGTATGGTAAAAGGGACATAACTGCAAAAAAAGTCCTTAAAACTTAGTGTGTGCTGGCTACATGTATGTGTGGTAAGAGTTTTTTTATTGAGAGCTTTGAGTAGTGGATTTAGTGGTATGATTTTTTGATTGAGAGCTTTGAGAAGTGGATTTAGAGGTAAGAGTTTTTGATTGAGAGCTTTCAGTAGTTGATTTAGAGGTAACAGTTTTTGATTGAGAACTTTGAGTAGTGGATTTAGTGGTAAAAGATTTTGATTGAGAGCTTTGAGTAGTGGATTTAGTGGTAAGAGTTTTTGATTGAGAGCTTTGAGTAGTGGATTTAGTGGTTGGTAAAAGATTTTGATTGAGAGCTTTGAGTAGTGGATTTAGTGGTAAGAGTTTTTGATCGAGAACTTTGAGTAGTGGATTTAGAGGTAAGAGTTTTTTGTTGAGAGCTTTGAGTAGTGGATTTAGTGGTAACAGTTTTTGATTGAGAGCTTTGAGTAGTGGATTTAGAGATAACAGTTTTTGATTGAAAGCTTTGAGTAGTGGATTTAGGGGTAAGTGTTTTTGATTGAGAACTTTGAGTAGTGGATTTAGAGGTAAGAGTCTTTGATTGAGAGCTTTGAGCAGTTGATTTAGAGGTAACAGTTTTTGATTGAGAGCTTTGAGTAGTGGATTTAGAGGTAAGAGTTTTTTATTGAGAGCTTTGAGTAGTGGATTTAGTGGTAAGAGTTTTTGATCGAGAACTTTGAGTAGTGGATTTAGAGGTAAGAGTTTTTGATTGAGAGCTTTGAGTAGTGGATTTAGAGATCACAGTTTTTGATTGAGAGCTTTGAGTAGTGGTTTTAGGGGTAAGAGTTTTTGATTGAGAGCTTTAAGTAGTGGATTTAGAGGTAAGAGTTTTTGATTGACAGCTTTGAGTAGTGGATTTAGAGGTAAGAGTTTTTGATTGAGAGCTTTGAGTAGAGGATTTAGAGGTAAGAGTTTTTGATTTAGAGCTTTGAGTAGTGGATTTAGTGGTAAGAGTTTTTGATTGAGAGCTTTGAGTAGTGGATTTAGAGATAACAGTTTTTGATTGAGAGCTTTGAGTAGTGGATTTAGGGGTAAGAGTTTTTGATTGAGAGCTTTAATTAGTGGATTTAGTGGTAAGTGTTTTTGATTGAGAACTTTGAGTAGTGGATTTAGAGGTAAGTGTTTTTGATTGAGAACTTTGAGTAGTGGATTTAGAGGTAAGAGTTTTTGATTGAGAGCTTTGAGTAGTGGATTTAGAGGTAAGAGTTTTTGATTGAGAGCTTTGAGTAGTGGATTTAGAGGTAAGAGTTTTTGATTGAGAGCTTTGAGTAGTGGATTTAGAGGTAAGAGTTTTTGATTGAGAGCTTTGAGTAGTGGATTTAGAGGTAAGAGTTTTTGATTGAGAGCTTTGAGTAGTGGATTTAGAGGTAAGAGTTTTTGATTGAGAGCTTTGAGTAGTGGATTTAGAGGTAAGAGTTTTTGATTGAGAGCTTTGAGTAGTGGATTTAGAGGTAAGAGTTTTTGATTGAGAGCTTTGAGTAGTGGATTTAGTGGTAAGAGTTTTTGATTGAGAGCTTTGAGTAGTGGATTTAGTGGTAAGAGTTTTTTATTGAGAGCTTTGAGTAGTGGATTTAGTGGTAAGAGTTTTTGATTGAGAGCTTTGAGTAGTGGATTTAGAGGTAAGAGTTTTTGATTGAGAGCTTTGAGTAGTGGATTTAGTGGTAAGAGTTTTTGATTGAGAGCTTTGAGTAGTGGATTTAGAGGTAAGAGTTTTTGATTGAGAGCTTTGAGTAGTGGATTTAGAGGTAAGAGTTTTTGATTGAGAGCTTTGAGTAGTGGATTTAGAGGTAAGAGTTTTTTGTTGAGAGCTTTGAGTAGTTGATTTAGAGGTAAGAGTTTTTGATTGAGAGCTTTGAGTAGTGGATTTAGTGGTAAGAGTTGACTTTATTGGATTATGAGGCAAATTAAACTGGGAGTTTGGGGTTGCTGGCTGGTTTGGGGAACAGAGTTAGGTGGGTAGTGGATAGTGTGATGAGGAAAGGGGAGGGGGGCTGAGGGGAGAAGTTAACAGAAGCAGATGAAAAGTCGTTAAAGAGCTTTTCCAGGATAAGTTGAGATGAAAGTCTTTAAGAAAGATACTTGAGTTGGTGTTCAGGACAGGATGTGTTTTAGAGACAGTTTGGGAAAGGGGCAAGTCATTGAGAAGATATTGGAGGGGAAGAACAAATATTAAATGGGGTGTTGGGGAGATCAGATGGAGTAATTGAGAAAATATTTAAGGGATAGTAAAGGTGAGGGTATCTGAGGGAGAGCAGGGGAGAGGGAATAGTTGAGAAGGTATTTGAGGGGCAGTAGGAAAGAAGGAATAGTTGAGAAGGTATTTGAGGGAGAGTAGGGGACAGGGAATAGTTGAAAAGGTATTTGAGGGAGAGTAAGGGGAAAGGGAATAGTTGAGAAGGTATTTGAGGGGCAGTAGGGAAGAGGAAATAGTTGAGAGGGTATTTGAAGGGCAGTAGGGGAGAGGGAATAGTTGAGAAGGTATTTGAGGGGGAGAGGGAATAGTTGAGAAGGTATTTATGGGAGAGTAGGGGAGATGGAATAATTGAGAAGGTATTTGAGGGAGAGAAGGGAAGAGGGAATAGTTGAGAAGGTATTTGAGGGGCAGTAGGGAAGAGGGAATAGTTGAGAAGGTATTTATGGGAGAGTAAGGGGAAAGGGAATAGTTGAGAAGGTATTTGAGGGGGAGAGGGAATAGTTGAGAAGGTATTTATGGGAGAGTAGGGGAGAGGGAATAGTTGAGAAGGTATTTGAGGGGGAGAGGGAAAGGGAATAGTTGAGAAGGTATTTGAGGGAGAGTAAGGGAAAGGGAATAGTTGAGAAGGTATTTGAGGGGCAGTAGGGAAGAGGGAATAGTTGAGAAGGTATTTGAGGGGCAATAGGGGAGAGGGAATAGTTGAGAAGGTATTTATGGGAGAGTAGGGGAGAGGGAATAATTGAGAAGGTATTTAAGGGAGAGTAGGGGAGATGGAATAGTTAAGAAGGTATTTGAGGTAGAGTAGGGGAGATGGAATAGTTGAGAAGGTATTTGAGGGAGAGCAGGGGAGAGGGAATAGTTGAGAAAGTATTTGAGGGGGAGAGGGAATAGTTGAGAAGGTATTTATGGGAGAGTAGGGGAGAGGGAATAATTGAGAAGGTATTTAAGGGAGAGTAAGGGGAGATGGAATAGTTAAGAAGTTATTTGAGGTAGAGTAGGGGAGATGGAATAGTTAAGAAGGTATTTGAGGTAGAGTAGGGGAGATGGAATAGTTGAGAAGGTATTTGAGAGAGAGTAGGGGAGAGGGAATAGTTGAGAAGGTATTTGAGGTAGAGTAGGGGAGATGGAATATTTGAGAAGGTATTTGAGGGAGAGTAGGGGAGATGGAATAGTTAAGATGGTATTTGAGGTAGAGTAGGGGAGATGGAATAGTTGAGAAGGTATTTGAGAGAGAGTAGGGGAGAGGGAATAGTCGAGAAGGTATTTGAGGGAGAGTAGGGGAGATGGAATATTTGAGAAGGTATTTGAGGGAGAGTAGGGGAGAGGGAAAAGCTGAGAAAGTATTTGAGGGGCAGTATGGGAGAGGGAATAGATGAGAAGGTATCTGAGGGAGAGTAGGGGACAGGGAGTCATTGAGAAGGTATTTGAGGGAGAGTAGGGGAGAGGGAATATGATCATTATGAAGGTATTTGATGAGAAAAGGGAGAGGGCATCATTGTGAAGGTATTTGACAGGAAAGGGGAGAGGGCATCATTGTGAAGGTATTTTTCGGAGGGAGGTGTTTAGAAGGTATTTCAGGGGGAGAAGGAGAGAGGGAGGTGTATAGAAGTTATTTTATGGGGAGTAGGGGAGAGGGAGGTGTTTAGAAGGTATTGTAGGGGGAGTAGGGGAGAGGGACGTGTTTAGAAGGTATTGTAGGGGGAGAAGGAGAGAGGGACGTGTTTAGAAGGTATTGTAGGGGGAGTAGGGGAGAGGGACATGTTTAGAAGGTATTGTAGGGGGAGAAGGAGAGAGGGAGGTGTTTAGAAGGTATTGTAGGGGGAGAAGGAGAGAGGGACGTGTTTAGAAGGTATTGTAGGGGGAGAAGGAGAGAGGGACGTGTTTAGAAGGTATTGTAGGGGGAGTAGGAGAGAGGGACGTGTTTAGAAGGTATTGTAGGGGTAGTAGGAGAGAGGGAGGTGTTTAGAAGGTATTGTAGGGGGAGTAGGGGAGAGGGACGTGTTTAGAAGGTATTGTAGGGGGAGTAGGGGAGAGGGACGTGTTTAGAAGGTATTGTAGGGGGAGTAGGGGAGAGGGACGTGTTTAGAAGGTATTGTAGGGGGAGTAGGGGAGAGGGACGTGTTTAGAAGGTATTGTAGGGGGAGTAGGGGAGAGGGACGTGTTTAGAAGGTATTGTAGGGGGAGTAGGGGAGAGGGACGTGTTTAGAAGGTATTGTAGGGGGAGTAGGGGAGAGGGACGTGTTTAGAAGGTATTGTAGGGGGAGTAGGGGAGAGGGACGTGTTTAGAAGGTATTGTAGGGGGAGTAGGGGAGAGGGACGTGTTTAGAAGGTATTGTAGGGGGAGTAGGGGAGAGGGACGTGTTTAGAAGGTATTGTAGGGGGAGTAGGGGAGAGGGACGTGTTTAGAAGGTATTGTAGGGGGAGTAGGGGAGAGGGACGTGTTTAGAAGGTATTGTAGGGGGAGTAGGGGAGAGGGACGTGTTTAGAAGGTATTGTAGGGGGAGTAGGGGAGAGGGACGTGTTTAGAAGGTATTGTAGGGGGAGAAGGAGAGAGGGAGGTGTTTAGAAGGTATTGTAGGGGGAGTAGGGGAGAGGGACGTGTTTAGAAGGTATTGTAGGGGGAGTAGGGGAGAGGGACGTGTTTAGAAGGTATTGTAGGGGGAGTAGGGGAGAGGGACGTGTTTAGAAGGTATTGTAGGGGGAGTAGGGGAGAGGGACGTGTTTAGAAGGTATTGTAGGGGGAGTAGGGGAGAGGGACGTGTTTAGAAGGTATTGTAGGGGGAGTAGGGGAGAGGGACGTGTTTAGAAGGTATTGTAGGGGGAGTAGGGGAGAGGGACGTGTTTAGAAGGTATTGTAGGGGGAGTAGGGGAGAGGGACGTGTTTAGAAGGTATTGTAGGGGGAGTAGGGGAGAGGGACGTGTTTAGAAGGTATTGTAGGGGGAGTAGGGGAGAGGGACGTGTTTAGAAGGTATTGTAGGGGGAGTAGGGGAGAGGGACGTGTTTAGAAGGTATTGTAGGGGGAGTAGGGGAGAGGGACGTGTTTAGAAGGTATTGTAGGGGGAGTAGGAGAGAGGGAGGTGTTTAGAAGGTATTGTAGGGGGAGTAGGGGAGAGGGACGTGTTTAGAAGGTATTGTAGGGGGAGTAGGGGAGAGGGAGGTGTTTAGAAGGTATTGTAGGGGGAGTAGGGGAGAGGGAGGTGTTTAGAAGGTATTGTAGGGGGAGTAGGGGAGAGGGACGTGTTTAGAAGGTATTGTAGGGGGAGTAGGGGAGAGGGAGGTGTTTAGAAGGTATTGTAGGGGGAGTAGGGGAGAGGGAGGTGTTTAGAAGGTATTGTAGGGGGAGTAGGGGAGAGGGACGTGTTTAGAAGGTATTGTAGGGGGAGTAGGGGAGAGGGAGGTGTTTAGAAGGTATTGTAGGGGGAGTAGGGGAGAGGGAGGTGTTTAGAAGGTATTGTAGGGGGAGTAGGGGAGAGGGACGTGTTTAGAAGGTATTGTAGGGGGAGTAGGGGAGAGGGACGTGTTTAGAAGGTATTGTAGGGGGAGTAGGGGAGAGGGAGGTGTTTAGAAGGTATTGTAGGGGGAGTAGGGGAGAGGGAGGTGTTTAGAAGGTATTGTAGGGGGAGTAGGGGAGAGGGACGTGTTTAGAAGGTATTGTAGGGGGAGTAGGGGAGAGGGACGTGTTTAGAAGGTATTGTAGGGGGAGTAGGGGAGAGGGACGTGTTTAGAAGGTATTGTAGGGGGAGTAGGGGAGAGGGACGTGTTTAGAAGGTATTGTAGGGGGAGTAGGGGAGAGGGACGTGTTTAGAAGGTATTGTAGGGGGAGTAGGGGAGAGGGACGTGTTTAGAAGGTATTGTAGGGGGAGTAGGGGAGAGGGACGTGTTTAGAAGGTATTGTAGGGGGAGTAGGGGAGAGGGACGTGTTTAGAAGGTATTGTAGGGGGAGTAGGGGAGAGGGACGTGTTTAGAAGGTATTGTAGGGGGAGTAGGGGAGAGGGACGTGTTTAGAAGGTATTGTAGGGGGAGTAGGGGAGAGGGACGTGTTTAGAAGGTATTGTAGGGGGAGTAGGGGAGAGGGACGTGTTTAGAAGGTATTGTAGGGGGAGTAGGGGAGAGGGACGTGTTTAGAAGGTATTGTAGGGGGAGTAGGGGAGAGGGACGTGTTTAGAAGGTATTGTAGGGGGAGTAGGAGAGAGGGAGGTGTTTAGAAGGTATTGTAGGGGGAGTAGGGGAGAGGGAGGTGTTTAGAAGGTATTGTAGGGGGAGTAGGGGAGAGGGACGTGTTTAGAAGGTATTGTAGGGGGAGTAGGGGAGAGGGACGTGTTTAGAAGGTATTGTAGGGGGAGTAGGGGAGAGGGACGTGTTTAGAAGGTATTGTAGGGGGAGTAGGGGAGAGGGACGTGTTTAGAAGGTATTGTAGGGGGAGTAGGGGAGAGGGACGTGTTTAGAAGGTATTGTAGGGGGAGTAGGGGAGAGGGACGTGTTTAGAAGGTATTGTAGGGGGAGTAGGGGAGAGGGACGTGTTTAGAAGGTATTGTAGGGGGAGTAGGGGAGAGGGACGTGTTTAGAAGGTATTGTAGGGGGAGTAGGGGAGAGGGACGTGTTTAGAAGGTATTGTAGGGGGAGTAGGGGAGAGGGACGTGTTTAGAAGGTATTGTAGGGGGAGTAGGGGAGAGGGACGTGTTTAGAAGGTATTGTAGGGGGAGTAGGAGAGAGGGAGGTGTTTAGAAGGTATTGTAGGGGGAGTAGGGGAGAGGGACGTGTTTAGAAGGTATTGTAGGGGGAGTAGGGGAGAGGGAGGTGTTTAGAAGGTATTGTAGGGGGAGTAGGGGAGAGGGAGGTGTTTAGAAGGTATTGTAGGGGGAGTAGGGGAGAGGGACGTGTTTAGAAGGTATTGTAGGGGGAGTAGGGGAGAGGGAGGTGTTTAGAAGGTATTGTAGGGGGAGTAGGGGAGAGGGAGGTGTTTAGAAGGTATTGTAGGGGGAGTAGGGGAGAGGGACGTGTTTAGAAGGTATTGTAGGGGGAGTAGGGGAGAGGGAGGTGTTTAGAAGGTATTGTAGGGGGAGTAGGGGAGAGGGAGGTGTTTAGAAGGTATTGTAGGGGGAGTAGGGGAGAGGGACGTGTTTAGAAGGTATTGTAGGGGGAGAAGGAGAGAGGGACGTGTTTAGAAGGTATTGTAGGGGGAGTAGGGGAGAGGGACGTGTTTAGAAGGTATTGTAGGGGGAGAAGGAGAGAGGGAGGTGTTTAGAAGGTATTGTAGGGGGAAAAGGAGAAAGGGAGGTGTTTAGAAGGTATTGTAGGGGGAGTAGGGGAGAGGGACGTGTTTAGAAGGTATTTTAGGGGGAGAAGGAGTCCTAGAGAAGGATTTTGAGGGGGGGGGTTAGAAGGGGGCTGAGGTGATGGAGCCGTTGAAAACGTATTTCGGTGATCTGGGGACAGGGAAGTAATTGGGAAGTACATCTTCCATCTCACCCTGATCGTTCTTTCACCAACTTCTCTCTCCACCTTTTTTATTTGTACAGGATACATACACAACCACTAAATGGTGTAAATACATATGTACTAAACATAAAACCGAAATCAGATAAATGGTTTTTATCCCGTATATTTTGCCGTTACATACAGAACATGTTATACACCAGTAATCCTCACACAGAACCATGTGACTTACCTAAAGGGACTGTACGCTGTGACATATATCTGTTGACTCGTCACCTTTTGATCCAGGGGGAGAGCATGGGGAGAAATTGATGTTATCCGACCCCCAGACTTTTGATGCGCAATATGGTTATCAGGAATACTTGCCTAAGACCGCTTAATCCGGTATCACTCTCGACAAGGCTTTCCCGTTCCAATATCTGTCTATAAACATCGATCAATATTGGGAGAAAGGACTATTCATTCAGTCATGCTGCAAATTCAGTTTATTTTTTGTACTTCATTATAAAATTATTCACTTGCCTGCCAGTTTATGCGTAATGTCTAATGTATTTTTTCAACTCAATTTTAAAAACAGCAACTAAAGCATAATTGAATGAAAGTGATTCTTAGACACAGATTTTACTATAGCTGGTTCCCACCTCTCTGTATTTAGAGAAACTTTAATTCTTTTGGAAAAGAAAACTTTAATAAAATTTTGTTATGATTGGTTTGTATGTTTGTTTGTGTCAATATAATGGCTTAAAGTTTAGTAAATAATAAACAACATGGCTATGTGTTTGAGGCCAGTCAGAAGTCTGCAGCAGCTGGATTAGAAGCAAGGTATTGATTGGCTAACATGCTGGTTTACTGGAACCTGAAGAATTTAGGTCATCTCTACATTAAGTACATGCTCTAGGTGAGTGTCATTTCAGAACTTTCTTACAGAGTAGACCACTCTTAAAAGTTCAGCTATTTTGTCTCCATGCAATAAAAAAAATGATTGCCACCGCACACATTTAGATTGGGTATTGAAAAGTGATGTGGACCCTTTCATCAGTGAATACGATCACTTCAGTGATAATCTTATCATCATGGAAATGGTACACTTATCATGGTGACTATCATGAAGTTCAACAGAGGCTAATTCACATAGGCTTTAATAAAGAGAAGGGTTTCAATGAAAATGAAAATTAACGAGCACTCTGCTGGAGTGAAACATTGCATATGGTACATACCAAGTTTCATTAAAATTGAATGACATCAAGTCCTCCTATGTAAACCAAAGTAATGACAGAAGAATGGAAGGACACTATACCATTATACATCCCAGTCAAATCAGGGTGGTCGGGTAGTGCAGTGGATAGCGCACTTGCCTTTCACCAAGGCAGCCAGGGTTCGATTCCCTGATCGGACGTGAAAAGGTATGGGGTCACCTGCCCAACCACGTGGGATTTCTCCGGTTACTCTGGTTTCCTTCCACATTAAGACCCCTCGCGCGCCAACATCCGGGCCAACAAGAGCGATTAATATAAGTTGAAATCACTTGTTTCATGCTTGTTGTAAAATGAAAAAGTTTATATATTAGATGTTTACCACATAATACCGGTAGATGTAAGATCCTAGGCCTCCGCCATTTAGACATAAGAAAAATTAATATACCTAACCTTCACCTTGTTACCAGTCTAACCTTCACCTTGTTACCAGTCTAACCTTTACCTTGTTACCATTCTAACCTTCACCTTGTTACCAGTCTAACCTTCACCCCAGTCTAACCTTCACCTTGTTACCAGTCTAACCTTCACCTTGTTACCAGTCTCCCATGTCTCATAAATTAGGTAGATAATCCAGGTAAGGTCAGGAAAAACCGAGTTCCTTTGCTACACGAGTTTCTTCCTTTAATAATCAGAGTTGCCTCCCTTTAGTAAGCAACCAACCAATGGTACTCATCCCTGTCCCATGGTGACAAATCAATTTTCAGTTTCAGCTGTTTTGAGATCACAATTAATTTTAAATTAATATTATCTGTTTTTGTGCTTTTAATTATTTGTGAATTACATAACATAGAGTATATTTGAATTTTCAAAGTGATAAAACAAATCAATATTTGATCTAGTTTAAAATTTCAACATCTTGCAATTTGAATTTTCCTTGTTTTGCTGACAATTTTTCCTATTTCAATCCAGGATAACCTGGCCAGCATCACAGTGATCCTCAAAAAATACTCATAAAACTGTCATTTTTCTACCTACAAGTAAGCACGCCCCCACCCCCAACCCCCCTCCACTTCTGTAAACATAGATATTGGCCTTAATGATTTCGGCACTGTATTTAAATATATTAACATTAAATGCCTAACGCATACATTACCCTCTAACAGTTACCTATTTGTCCTTACTTTCCTGCGATAATGTAGCTTCTGACGACAGGCATTTCTTTATATTGTTTGCCGGGTCAGAGGAGGTCGGGTATAAATAGTACTAGACCTTACTCACAATTTGACTATCTTGGTGTTAAAAAACAACCTCGCACCAAGTTATGATTCATACCTATATATTTTTTTACATACATGTATGTCAATGTGGTTGATTCATAATTTCCGTCACCATATCTCGCTATTGTTACAGACAAAAGTTGTGCATTGGTGCACCAGACAAGCACGTGGCCTTGCAGTCAGAATTGTAAATTCTGATGTTAATTTCACAGTCTGGAACGTATTATTCAAAGCAACATACCTTCAAGGTCACTCATTGGAACACTCTGCCACCGATTCTTGCGTGTTGAGAGACTGTTTTATTACCTTTTCTCCGAAATCTGCCGCCTGCTTTACTTTTCGGACGTTTAAAGGTTGGTCCACAAAATGCCCACCTGTTCGGAACAACTCTGGACTTTTACCATCAACTCGGAAGGATCATCAACTTGTAACCGATGGCGGGAAGTTTCAACCTCGTGATTACATTCATAGTAGTTCAAGTTAAATTTGTTTACACATGATTTAAATATTTCGCATGTTCACATGTTGAATAGTTTCATTTTCATGGACGATAGTTTAGCGTAGACTTGAAATTCAAAGAAAAAATATTGGCTTTTTCACGGTTATTCATTGGAAATGTAAAAATGATTCTAAGTAATAAAAATGAGTAAAATCACATCAATGTCTTATAATATATTCATCCCTGTAGTAATTAACTTATTCGGTTGTCAAATGTACATTATCTGTTAAAATTAGTAAATAAAATGGTAAAGTAAATATTATATTTTTCCCGTATTTTAAAATAACTTCAGCCTAATTTCTCAGAATAGAAATGAAATAGAAAAATGATTTTACATGCTGTTTGAAATGGATTATCGTTTTTGCGTGTATTTAAAACATGGTACAATCTCAAACAGCATTTAATTTACGTACCAACCGTGATATCTTAAAAAACACTTTAGATACGCATTAGGTTGTACTTTTAAACTAAAAGTCAAATATTTTTTGAAAATTGGAAGTGTTGACATTTGAAATATATATATGCGGTTACTAAAATTGGAGTGTTTCATCGGTTTAGTCTCACCTAGCAAATACCTAGTCTCGACAACCTAGCATACATTTCAGTTTTCACGACCGATACAAATTTGGTTATAGTCTGTTTCAAAATGATGTAGATGGTAGTGTAATACAAATTATTATTAACTGATGTCTACTTTTATTAGAGAAATATTCCATTTTCTTTGTAAAGAATCATAATGACACGTGGTAGTAGATGAAAAATAAATTAAAAAAAATAAAAAAAGGATACATTTATTTTACCTGAAAATAATCAATATAATTACTAGTAAATAAAGGGTTCTGATAGCTTCAAACATAAACGTCCCTAACATCACATAGCTGTTTACTATTTTTGACACTTAATAACTGAATTTAATAGTCTTAAGGAAAACCGCACTCTAAGATTTTGAAATTTACAACAAATTAACAGAAAGCGAAATTCATCTTTCATGTCTGTGGAGTTACATTCATTACAATGTCTTTGTTCTGAAGGAATATTTTTTTATCTTCCAGTCTCAATGAATGCGAAGAAGTAATTAATCTACTGAGACATACATGTATTCTATACTTTACAGGAATATACTTCGTTAGATAAAGTTGAAGAAAACAATTCGTTCCATATACCGTAATTAAGTTTTGGTTAATAGCACCGTAGGCATAGTAAAATTTTAATGAAAACTACTTTGAATGTGTGTTTACCATTATACTGCATAAATAATGGAGTAATGTGTACAATATGATGTACAGTTAACTTAACAATGACCCTTTGTTGTCATTTTAAATGATTACATTATATCAATAAAGCTAGTAACTCGCGCTGAACTTATATATTTTGAAAACTAGCTTACATGACCAATTTATTCAAAAATGGTATAATGATGTTACAACATTGACCAGATAAATAATATGTAAAGTTTGGACATTTAACCTGAATTCCCTATTAGTACGATGGAGACTATAATAGATGAAGTGGTAACAATATCATAAATAAATAAAATGTAACACCAGAAATCAATCTTATGTATACGTTCATATTCATTCGGTAAGACACTTTATAGTACAGACTATAGTTTACCTGTAATTAAATCCTATTGTTCTCTGACACCAAATCTCACCAAGCATACACCCAACACCTTACCTGTATATAGGAAAATAGCAAATGTAAAATTTGGTGAGACGACACCGTTTCATCTACCTGTTCTAGTTCTGAGGCCGGTTAAGATAGTATGACATTCGGGATGAAGCTTTCAGAAATGTCATCATGTTTCATAAACCTGGTCCCGAACCACCTGGCTATGAGGGCATTTTGAGGGTTCAGGTCCTGATAGGGTAAGAGAGGGAAAGTGTCATTTCTCGTTTTTGTAAACGATACAGATATACAGTTTTTCATAAGTGTTATAGTGATATTTTAACATTTCAGTTTAACAATGCTATATAGATCCCGATTTTGCTCCACGACACCGCTATATTAAAAAGACATACTTTTTGTATGAATTGACTGTTCGTAGTTGTGTAAATGATTTTATCATGAGAGCTGTGAAACGACGACAGATTTTTAAACCGGCTACACCTGCTGAAGACACCTGACACAATGCATACAAATATTTAACGTCTTCCTTTTCTATGAATAGCATGAATGCACACAAGCATTCATAAATGTCATGACTGCAACACACAAATAAATGCAACATGACAACCTGTCAATAACAAAGAGTAATTTACATGTGCCGGTAATATCATCACTCGAGCGCCGCTTCCTGGCCTGAAAGATTTTCATAACCAATCAATTTATGCAGATGAGGTCTCGGAGTTTCCTCCTTTTCGAGAAAGGGGCACCCCGGTTTTGATTTCCTGGAAGGTAGTGTCTGTCTACCCTATAGCCTTGTCTCCTATAGTACGCTGGAACAAATTATTTCAAACAATCTCAATGCATATTTGTAGCGTCTTTTATCTTGTTAAAGGTGAAAGATTGCAGCTAAAAGTGCACAATATGACATTTAGTTTTAAACAACTCACTAGTGGGACTTACTTTGACATGAATGAATATAGTTTACATAGTATTGTTTATAATCACTTCGATAGTTCAATATATTTTTCTCAGAAACGAAATCGTTTCTGTTTATATTTTCAGCTGAAATAGATGGATGTAAATTGAATGCAAGTGGAAACTGGCTCGTACTTATTTTATTTTCTCACAGTTCATGATATTCTGTTTAAGGGGTCTGAACACGTTTTCAAAATGTCGAAAGGAACCTCATCTGGCTAGCTCAACCGCCGTTATATGGACTTAAGCTGTTGTGATTACTCAAAACTTAACAAACTGACAATGTTTATTTTAGTTATTATTACGCAATAGGTACTGATGATATAATTTTTGGCTTTTTTTGTTGCTTCTGACATGGCACGGCATTCATCGTCAGTCCGACCGCCGTCCGTCGACAACCTTTCTTTTAACATCTTCTGAAGAACCATTGTGAATAGGGTCATGATATTTAGCTAGTAGCTTCATGGGACGTAACCTATCCAAATTTGCGAACAAAATGACATTGGTCTGCTCATAGACGTATATACTGGCTTTATACATCTCTGATCTGATTTCAAGGTCACCGGGTTAAAATATGATATGTGATGGAGTGTTGCCAACATAATTGACCTTGGCCATTGTCCAGGGTCACAGGAATCAAATCAGTTAAATGATGACAAAGAGTTCGCTGGTATAAGGTACTACAAAGTTACTTACAGTACGGATGTATTCAAGGTCACGGCGTTAAAATTTGTTAAAAATGCTTAAAGACTTCTTCAGGACAATCAAAAGCCCCAGAGTAAAGCTATTTGGCCAGTAACTTGCTTGTATTGAGAGCTACATTATGTGCGAAGGAAACTAAATTGACCTATTTTCAATGTCAAGAGTGTAAATGTTTTAAGATGTTCAATTCATATTTCAGGAGAAGCATGCTTGGCAAGAGGCTATAAGGGGTTTTAAATCGCGTGGTCTTGACTAATTTCAAGGTCACAGGGGTTAAATATGTTAGCTTGTAGGAATAAATAGTGATGTACTTTGTTGGAGTAAGTGATCTTCTGACCTATAAACAACTTGTCAGACCCATACGAAGTTTAACCAGCCTTAACAGCTACGAAGTGTCTCCAAATGTATGACCTTGACACACTTTGGTCACGGTAGTCATATGTGTGAAAAAAAAATAACAACTTCATCCTCAAAGTCATTAACCCTTAAAGAAGTGGCATTCAATCCCTGTGGGTGAAATGAGGGAATCTCAACCATTGGGAAAGACTCTTAAGGTGCAAACCTCTCGACAAGCCTCGTGTTGGCAACTGAACAAAATTTCCCCTCTGGTTGCCATCCCCCTATCTCACCCCGAGGGTTTGACATCCCCCTATCTCACCCAAGGGTTTGACATCCCCTATCTCACCCCGAGTGTTTGACAGATTTTATGCTACACTCGTGCTGATAGATTTGACATGTTATACATCGTTTAATAGACAGTGTCCAACCCAAGTTTCACGAACATTCATTAACATGAGGAAATTTCCTTACTAAGAAGAACCCTAAATAATGAGAAATCCTATGGAAAACTTATTAACAACACTCCTGTAACTATGGCTAGTTGAGACACTTAATAGGTTACATCCTCTTCAGATTAAAATCACGTCTCGATATTTACCTGTAATTCCCGACAAAGAAGGGTCACCTCATTGCCAAGATGTATTACAAAGGTAGTGATTGTAACGTCGCCATGGTTTCTATCATTAGCGGTGAGAGCATTATAGTTGATTTGTTGTCCGTTTAAGCATCTACCAACAACCCTATAATAGTAACCTGGAAAAACACATTTCTATGATTAACGACCAACAGATACACCACGTATCACGTCCTAGTCTGTTCAGTCAACACTTTGATGATCACCACGTATCACGTCCTAGTCTGTTCACTCAACACTTTGATGATCTGTTTTTCTCCCACCCTTTAAAGGTGCGTCTCCCTTTTAAGTCGGAGACGATCACCTTGTCACTCCATAGGGCGAGAAAGCCTCGTGCAGAATGGCGCGATCTAAGTCATACCAATAGCATGACGTCACGTCAACAGTACCTGCAATCAATGCTTTTGTTTCATGCAATCGCCGCTTCTCGGCAGATTTGTGAGTGAAACAGGACGGGAGATAAACAACCATCCCCTACCTTGAGGGTGTGGCAGAGAAATCCACAACCCTCAAGCCTCGGGTGAGACAACAAAGAATAGCATCACTTGGGTTGGAGATTTCCCTGTCACATCCTCAAGGTAAGGGACGATTCTATCAATCAACTTTAAAACTCCAACGTTTGTAAACCATGATGAGGTTGTTCAGTCTTTGATGACGATCTGTCCAAGATCCTGCAAAAGGCATGGTGGCGCGGGATGCCACATGTTTTATACGACTTTACGCTTTAAATACCTGACATTACCTGTGGTTTTGGTCCTTGCTGTCATTAGCCTAGTTAGTTCTCACGATATGGCCTTTAAATCCGTACTTTTACTAGCAACAGCATCAAGCCCTCCAAACAGCATCCGGTCTAACGAGTGAAGTACCTTGATTAGTTTTCAGTGTTTTCCACTAGCCACTAGCTATTGCAGACACATTTCCGTGATATGACATTAAGATCACTACAACCTTATTAGTCCCCTACCAAAGAGACAGTGGAAATTTTAAGATGGCAAATGTCCGTCCTCCAGCTGTTTGATGTTCTGAATCTTTTCACACTGAACTTGTTCCCATGTGTCAAAGCAGTTCCGGCAAAGGATCTAAGGTCAATTCCATTCCTGAAAGACCTATTATATGCTTCCTAACAGTAACACATTATACCTGTGATTTGTGTAAAACTTAAGGTTGTATGCCACCTTACACATTATACCTGTGATTTGTGTAAAACTTAAGGTTATATACTACCTTACACATTATACAGAACCTGTGTTTTGTGTAAAACTTAAGGTTGTATGCGTCCTTACACATTATACCTGTTATTTGTGTAAAACTTAAGGTTGTATGCTACCTTACACATTATAACTGTGATTTGTGTAAAACTTAAGGTTATATGCTGCCTTACACATTATACCTGAGATTTGTGTAAAACTTAAGGTTATATGCTACCTTACACATTATACCTTTGATTTGTGTAAAACTTAAGGTTTTATGCTTCCTAACACATTAAATTATACCTGTGATTTGTGTAAAACTTAAGGTTATATGTTACCTTACACATTATACTTGTGATTTGTGTAAAACTTAAGGTTATATGCTACCTTACACATTATACAGAACCTGTGTTTTGTGTAAAACTTAAGGTTGTATGCTTCCTTACACATTATACCTGTTATTTGTGTAAAACTTAAGGTTTTATGCTTCCTTACACATTATACAGAACCTGCGATTTGTGTAAAACTGAAGGTTATATGCTGCCTTACACATTATACCTGTGATTTGTGTAAAACTGAAGGTTATATGCTGCCTTACACATTATACCTGTGACTGGTGTAAAACTTAAGGTTTTAAGCTTCCTTACACATTATACCTGTGACTTGTGTAAAACTTAAGGATGTATGCTTCCTTACACATTATACCTGTGACTTGTGTAAACCTTAAGGTTGTATGCTTCCTTGCACATTATACCTGTGACTTGTGTAAAACTTAAGGTTTTAAGCTTCCTTACACATTATACCTGTTATTTGTGTAAAACGTAAGGTTTTATGCTTCCTTGCACATTATACCTGTGATTTGTGTGAAACTTAAGGTTGTATGCTTCCTTACACATTATACCTGTGATTTGTTTAAAACTTAAGGTTTTATGCTAATCTGTGATTTGTATAAAGAGTTGTCTCTCTTAAAACAGGAGATTTATCAATTCATTACCATTGTCATAAGTTACATGTAATAAACCGCTTACACTCTTTCAGTACAGTCCTATGTTAAAACCGGGGGTTAATGAGTTAATTTTGAACTCTTATAGAAAGGAAATACAGGTAAGAATTTTTGTTTTATATGAAATCAGGCATGTGTTTACACCAGGAACTTGATATATCTTCAGTAGTAGTCGAAGGGAAGTAACTCTGACAGAAAGGCAATATATGTACAAGTACCAGTTCCTGAGGCTGACTAGAGATGTATATACTACATGTCTTTAAATGTCTCTGGATTGGCTGTAACCTTGTGGCTGGGATTATTCTGGTATAAGTTACATGTATACTAGTATAATTATCTATTTCATCAACAAACTAAACGTTTAAATAGGTACTTCGTATTTCTAGTGATTATTTTACAATATGATAATCAGAAGGAATTCTACTGTAGCCAGTATGGTCGAAGGGAAGTAACTCTTATAAGTAAACAAACCCTCACTGAAATGAATTGCATGGATTGAGAGAGTGCATTTGGGAAGAATTGTTTTAAACAACCGACTGTTTTGTGTTATACCTCCATTGACATATACAGTGGGTATGAAGCTGTTTTGTTACCTCAGAGTCCCAAAACTTGACACCTTTTTAAAATTTCCATGGGGGAGATTCTGCGTGCTCAAAATTAAACCTTATTAAAATGTGTTCCTATATACCCCTATGGGAAAAAATAATTTAAAATGGCATATTTTGAATTGTTCTTTAAAATTTAATAAAATAACCTCGGTATACATCAATGAATTGGGTTGAAAATGAATATTAAACTTAAATGTCCAAAAATCAAGAGTCTCCTTCCAAAATAGCGAGAGTTGGCAAGTATGAGTCTGTTGAGTAAATAGAAATATCAACGCATATCTAATATCAAATACAATTATAACAAGTTTTACATTTCTTTATTTCCAAATGTAAATCACTTCTAAGAATGGTTGCATATAATTCCATTCCACAAACATTCCATCCATTCCATTGGTCTTTCCCACAATTTACAGTAAAATTACATTCATTTTTTAGACTTATCACATATATTCATTTCATTCTTACACATTAAATTAATCACATAAATAACAAGTCAATAGATGTACAGAAAGGTTGAAAAGTTTGTTTTACTCCTCTTAAAACTTCTACCAAAAATATCAAATCTTTGTTAGTTTTGAAAATAAAGCAAATAAAGTCAATAGATATACAGTAAGGTTGAAAATTTGTTTGACTCCTAAAATCATTCTACCAAAAATATCTTCTTTTTAAAAAATAAAAAAGGCAAATCAAGTTAAAACAAATACACCATAAGGTTCAAATTTCATTTCCTCCTTGTTAATATCCCCAAAAAAATGAAACTATTGTAGCAAAAAAAACCAGAAAATAATATTGAAACTTCTATCTTTCCAATTTGCATTTTTAACTGACAAAAAACACTTTAGGATTCCTGTCCATTGCAAAGCTAGAGAATTCCACTGAAATTTTCAGTACAACCAGTAATCTCCCCTTAATTTAATTTTTGACATATAACGGTTGTGTGACTGACACAGGGTACTATCATTGACATGGTATCTCAGTTGGTTAGAGCCACAGTTTACTGAATAGAGGTCCAGGGTTTGGTTAGAGCCACACTTTACTGAATGGAGGTCCAGGGTTTGGTTAGAGCCACGGTTTACTGAACAGAGGTCCAGGGTTTGGTTAGAGCCACGGTTTATTGAATGGAGGTCCAGGGTTTGGTTAGAGCCACGGTTTACTGAATAGAGGTCCAGGGTTTGGTTAGAGCCACATTTTACTGAATGGAGGTCCAGGGTTTGGTTAGAGCCACGGTTTACTGTAGAGGTCCAGGGTTTGGTTAGAGCCACAGTTTACTGAATGGAGGTCCAGGGTTTGGTTAGAGCCACAGTTTATTGAATGGAGGTCCAGGGTTTGGTTAGAGCCACGGTTTACTGAATAGAGGTCCAGGGTTTGGTTAGAGCCACAGTTTACTGAATGGAGGTCCAGGGTTTGGTTAGAGCCACAGTCTATTGAATAGAGGTCCAGGGTTTGGTTACTGCCACAGTTTACTGAATAGAGGTCCAGGGTTTGGTAAGAGCCACAGTTTACTGAATAGAGGTCCAGGGTTTGGTTAGAGCCACAGTTTATTAAATAGAGGTCCAAGGTTTGGTTAGAGCCACAGTTTACTGAATAGAGGTCCAGGGTTTGGTTTGAGCCACAGTTTACTGAATAGAGGTCCAGGGTTTGAATCCTGGTCCGGCCCAGTCGTATTTTCATACACAGTTGTTGATTATTTTTTGTTTAATTCATCTTTTTATCTTTTTTTGAATAGTCATCATATTTTTGTTTTAAAAATGATTAATAAAAGCTATAGCCAGACTGGAAGTAAATGTTCCAACATAATAAATTACAGGGCAGTGACAAAGGTGATCCGTAAAGACAATGTGTCTATTGTATCAGGGCCCGTATTCATGAAACCGTTCTCGTGCTCAAGCATGGATTCTGTGCTCAAACCAACTTTCTTGTTACTCGCTTAAATCATATCAAACGATCAAAACATCAAATGTAAACATTGAAAACAGTTTACTGCCTTATGTCTCTTTAAAGTTGTCCTAAATCATTGACAAAATCAGATTTTCTTATTAGTTTATAACCGGAACAAATAATTCGGGTTGAGCACAAAATCCATGCTGGAGCATGAGAATGGTTTCATGAATACGGGCCCAGTAGAAATGTCTGCATTGCACCTCAGGATCTAGCTATACAAATCCTTTCGCTTCTACTATAAGTTACTGGTAAGGTAATGGGAGGGTGAGGATCGTTTGAGGGTGAGGATCGTTTGAGGGTGAGGATTGTTTGAGGGTGAGGATGGTTTGATTGTGAGGATGGTTTGAGGGTGAGGATTGTTTGAGGGTGAGGATGGTTTGAGGGTGGTATGGGGGTTGGGATGGTGGGGGTGAGGGTGGGGGTGAATACAAGCACCTTTCCTTTTATAGTAATTCATTTCAGTATAAACGTAAACAATGATAACCCTGATTATAATGTATACTGTACACTTGTTCATACAATTCATTTCTCCCACGGTTTTTTCATTCTCTCCATTTCTGGCGGATTTGGATCTATATCTAATGGTTTGATGTTCAGCTCTTCAACTCCCGGCAATTTCAGTCCCTTTTCCAGCATTTCTGCAATTTTACTAAAACCTAATTCAGACATTTGAGTCGAATCTAAGTTATCTCCCTTTTTCAATTCTGAAGTTAATCTATTTTCACTTTGACAACCATCCATCTTTTTGGAGGAGTCAACATCATTGCAAACAAGCATATTTGATTGTGTGTCAGTTTTTGTAGACTTGATGTCAATTTTCACAAAATCTTCAATCTTTAAATCTAATAGTGAATCACCTAAAACAAAAAAGTGAACAAAATTTAAAAGTTGATTCATCAAAATGATTAGCATATTTAAACAAGAGGCCCAGAGGGCCTGTATCGCTCACCTGGATATCTAAGCAATCATGGCAAAATATTCTCCAAATGAGATCCAAGGGAATATGCCAGACCCCAAGGCCAATCCGTGTAGCATATATATCTGTATTCGATTTTTCATGCCCAGCAATTTTATGTATGGTTATGGGGTTGGGATCTCAACTGTTTTCAAGCTGTGACTCAGAAACTAGGTCCCTACGGTTGTGGCCAGACCACAGGATCAAATCTAATATCATAACTGCACTTGTCTCTTTTTGCCCAGCATTTGTATATATAGTTTTGGGTGGGGATCTCAACCGTTTCAAAGTTATGACCCAGGGGCCAGTCCCTAGGGCCATCCTGGAAGCAACTGTGCATTCTTCTCTTCATACTCAGCAATTGTATATATGGTTATACGGTGGGGATCTCAACCATTTCCAAGTGCTAAACTTATTTTGGCCCCACTCCTTAGCCCGAGGGTCAGCCCCGAAATTTGTACAATTTTGAATCTCCATCACCTAGGGATGCTTCCAGTCAAATATGGTTGATATCCATCTCTTAGTTCCAGAGAAGACGTCACTTAAAGCAATATAGCCAAATTGACCCCTTTTGGCCCCGCCCCTCAGCCTCCTGGGGGGTCAGCCCCACCATTTGTACAATTTTGAATCCCTACCACCTAGGAATGCTTCCAGTCAAATTTAGTTTAATTCCAATCAGTGGTTAAGAAGAAGAAGTCGTTTAAAGAAATTGTTGATGGACGGACGACAGACGGACGGACGCCACGGTATAGCATAAGCTCACCTTGGTCCTACGGACCCGGTGAGCTAATAATACAGTACACTTTGTACATGTCTTAACTCATTCACCCCTGAAGACACATTGAAACCCTTCCGATGCAAAGGGTGGAATAGTTCATTATGAAGTTTCGGGTGAATGAGTTAACCATCTTGGAATTATCAATGATACTGTGGGTACAAATATAATAACTTGGGGAAATAACTTTATTATTTAGGGCTATCCAAACCTACAATATATCATACAACACCCCCAAACACTGGATCAGTGGATATATTGACGTATTTTTATCTATTAGTCCAATAAATTACATATATATATATATGTTTAAGGTATTTTCATGACATTTGCATGAAGTTTTATAAAAACCTATTAAGGAATAAGTTGCTAGAGTTATGTCACTGAATAAGTTTTTTTGAAATAGTAACAGTGACCTCAATTTTGACCCTGGAACCCTGCAATAGGAATGCATTTAAGGTATTTGCATACTGGACCTTTGTATAAAGTTTGATCAAAATCTGTGCACAAAAGAAGTGGCTAGATTTATGGTACTGAATTGGTTTGCAAATTTCTCTAAATAGTAACAGTGACCTTGACTTTGACTATGGAACCCTAAATAGTAACAGTGACCTTGACTTCGACTATGGAACCCTAAATAGTAAGTGACCTTGACTTTGACTATGGAACCCTAAATAGTAAGTGAGCTTGACTTTGACTATGGAACCCTAAATAGTAACAGTGACCTTGACTTTGACTATGGACCCTAAATAGTAACAGTGACCTTGACTTTGACTATGGACCCTAAATAGTAACAGTGACCTTGACTTTGACTATTGAACCCTAAATAGTAACAGTGACCTTGACTTTGACTATTGAACCCTAAATAGTAACAGTGACCTTGACTTTGACTATGGAACTCTAAATAGTAACAGTGACCTTGACTTCGACTATGGAACCCTAAATAGTAAGTGACCTTGACTTCGACTATGGAACCTTCTCATACTTTACCTTTGGATGCAATGAGATAAAAGCCTATTGAGAAATAAGTTACTAGAGCAATGAAACTTAATCAGGACAGGATGGGACAGATAATGGGATCACTACACACCCTTTTAAAATGGAAGGGCTTTAAAAAGGAACAACAGTGTCTTGATATATGTTGGCACTTAGTGAGGTGACAAAAGATAAAAGAGCATTATATCAAAATCTGATTATACTACAGTCAAACCTCAAACAGATACTACCTCTATTGGAGACCACCTGTGTTCACAGGTCATTTACTGAAAGGACCTCTATTAGGTCATCAACCAGCCCATATCACATTATGGACTTCCCAAAGGTAGCTATATAACATTACCTTTCACTGAGTATCAACATTTATGTTTTTTATGTGAGAGAACCACAAAAATACAACAAATTTAATTGATACAGGACTACTGTTTGTTTATATGGGCTATCCGCAAAATATTGAACCATGAAACAATCTAAATGGCTTCAAACTACAAAAGAAAATACCCCCAAACTTTTCATGTTACACAGCGCTACAGTGTCTCTGGATTATAAATATTGGCCTTCTGTAACTATTTTTCCAACATTTTCTCCCCATTGTTACATATGTCACCCTTATACACACACGTTCTGATTGATTCTTGTCTTTTTATAGTTAATATCATAGTCGTACTATGTCCTCACTTATCCAATTTGCATAATCATTTCTAGCGGCGAGGCAATGTAGAATTTGTTAGAGGTCATAATAAACTACTTTCAGACCAGTTATGTAACTAATCTGCTGAAATTTGATAAAGAGTTGAGTACCTTCCTGTGTAATGTTGGGATGGTCCTTCAGCCATTGTTCATATCCCTCTCTTGTAACCTTTCCATATAACCTACATCATAAACATTTAACATCAGTCAATTTGTATCATAAACAACACCAAAATCACATCTGTAACAAACAAGAGAGACTGTGAGCGAGCTCACCAAGATATACCCCCACTTCATTTTATCTACCTATTCAAACTTGATTGCAGGAGGTATTTTACACCAATCACAAATCTCTTCCTTTAGGCACGTTTACATATGATGTTCTTTCCCTGTGCGAAGCTAAAAAAAGGTTGAAGTTATGGTTAAGGAGGAGTTGTGCTTACAAGGTTTCTGGAGTAGAAATGGAAGTCCTTTCTTCATGCAAATTACATATGATATTATTTTTGAACATTTACTGTGCCAAGTTATAAAAAAATCCAATAAGCAGTTTAGGAGGAGTACGTTGCTTAAACAACAAAACAATATTTTTGAAGAAGAAACTTAAAAGTGTCAAGGACCATAACTCCTGGAAAAAGGGGAATCTACATATTTTCACTGTTATGTGACACAAATATCCAAGTGTGTTTGGGGGGGGGG
>NW_018404619.1:35998-44534 GCF_002113885.1 Mizuhopecten yessoensis
GGGTATAAAAACACACAATTAAAACCAGATACATCTGTAAAAATCCACAGCTGATATCTGAGCACTGAAATGTTTGCAACATTTATTTCAGTTTCCATCTTCTGCAATTTAGATTGGGCAAACTATTTCTGAACTGGCCAAATTGTCAAACAAATGCTATGCCTAATTTACCGCTAAATGGTACTGTAGTTAATCATTAAATACGAAAACTGTTTCTTACTTTGAATAAAAGAAAAGTTTTGCTTTCAGATAGTCAGCCTCTCTTTTTTCATCAGAAATTGCAGTTACAATTTTACTCCAACCGGCCTGGAATTTTACATTGCTGTGGAAGTCAAATGTATGGAACTTCTTGTATTCTTTGTCTGTGGTCTCCTCCGTGATATCTCTTTGAGCTATGTCTTGTGTTGGTTGTGTCATCTTGTCACCATTTTATTTCACTGTTTCCTACAACAGATGTATATATTACAGTAAATTACTTCAATTTTGGCTATTGTTACAAAATTACACTTTTTATCTACATCGTTTATCCAATTTATGTTTCTGATTTTAGAAAAAAATTATTTATCAAATTTTATTATTATAATTATATTTAGGAGGACGTCTTATAAGATGTTATAAATTGTGTCAAATTATTTTTTGATTATATAATAAAAGATATGTTTAAAAATTTGTTTTTAGTGGTTTCCAAGTAACTTTCTATTACTATAGTCATCTTTTGCAATGTAATCCAATGGAGTGACAGGTACAGTAAAATAATGTACAGGTGATTGGATATTTAGAATGAACACACCTGTATATCTGACGCAATGATTTTATGCTAACCAATGACATGAGGAACAGGTATTATGGTGTATATCAAATTATAAACAAACTTCATCTTGACAACATTGTTTTGCTGTTTCATGTAAAATTAAGCTTAATTATTACCCAAATTTCTCAATAAGTGAGTGTGAAAGTGAGATTTTCTATGGTTATAACCAATACAGCGCTGTACACAAATGTGTCTTGGTGGAGAGGATGCATTGTCGTTCCAGTGCATCCCCTCGAGTGAGAGGATGTTCCCCACCTGGCTGCTTATAACCTCGAGTGAGAGGATGCTCCCCACCTGGCTGTTTATAACCTCGAGTGAGAGGATGTTCCCCACCTGGCTGCTTATAACCTACTAGGTACATATATCTCAGTCCATCAATGGGAATGTGCCATTCTATATGTTTGTAAGGACTTCATGACTTACCCTTACATCACTGTGAAAAAAACAGTCAAAGTACAGAGGATTTTTCTCTCAAACTAAAGAGGATTTAAAATTGGCATATTCATGATAAGGTTGACCATGTGAGCATCATAAAAACAACAAAACTTAAAAAAATGTATTTGGTATTAAATTACAAAGAACTCTGGGCATTATGGGTCATTTTCTGCCTCATAAATAGTGAAAATTTCAACTTGAATTTATTTACCAATTTCTGTTATAAACATTACATATTTTATATGTTAAGTGGGGCTAACTTTCTGGGTGCAGATTTTTTTTCAATGTGCATGCATAGATGCCCTACCATAGCAACAAAATTGCATTGCTATGCAGATAAAGCAAAAATATGGTGTTTTTGGACAGTTAGCATGCAAAATTGAAAGCCTCCGCACGTGACAAACACACAATTCTTTCTACAAATGACGCTGGTATGACATTGTTAAAGCATGTCATATATTTACTTGTTTGGTGCATGCAGAGGCTTTTGAAAATTGAAGAGGGTTTAATTAATCGACTTCAAAATGGTCAATTTTCAAACAATATAGCACACAACAGACAATAGTCAAGCATTTTACAATGAAAATGCAGGTTTTCCTGAACTGCTGCATGATAACTCCTAGAATCATTTTGCTTCAAGAACACTTAATACGAATGCATAAATTTATGTGCAATATTCTGCATGAAGTTATATAAGTTGATGATGATTAAAGGGGTTCAAATACGTTTAGTTTTGTTGAATTTGATTTGTCTAAATTTGTGTTTCTATTAAGAAATCTCACGGATATAGCAGGGCAGTTTGACTTTTGTCCGAATCATCTTAATGAAGACCTGACATATTAGCAAATTTGAAGCAAGTCGGGAATTTGAGATAAAATCATTTCAATGTAACTGCGGCAACAGTTTTGTTTTTGTTTGTAATTAAGTAATCCATGAAAATTTGTGTAGGCAATCTTCTTATACACAACAGGGAACTGTTGGTACTCTCCGTAACCTAGAAAATAGACAATCCGACAATGTCTGCACTTTCTGTAATTTACGGAAAGTGCCTACGGTTCCAGATCGATACATACACTCAAGCACTTTTGCTGCAAGGCTATGCTCTATTCAGATTTTACACTGTAGTTGGCAGTATCATGTTAAGACATTCCAATAAGCCTACAAGCATACCTGGGTTTATAGCAAGTAAATCATGGCAGAATCTTCCATTTTTTGGCAAAAGTGCTTGAGTGTGTACATTAGAAACTGCTTAGACAAACAATCATTATGGTTTACTTAATTACAATTAAAAAGGAAACAATCGCCGCAGTTACCTGGAAAATAACAAAGTAAGTGTTGAAAATCTTCATTTGAAATCTGGCAGTACCAGTAAACCTGGGAAGTAGGTTGTTCTCTTGTGTATCAGTATGTGAGCTATGACCCATATCAGTATAGCATATGTGTATTAGACATTTGTAACGAACCACTGTGGTATAACAATGCTTGGTTTTCACAAGCCTGAAACCTGAAGAAATCACTTTTTCACAAAAATTTCATAACTCTACAAAAACGCTTTAATAATGTAGCTTTTCAATATATGCATATATATGTGGGTGTGTGGAGCAAGGCAAATCCACAATCCATGAATACCTTAGACATGTCCTGAATTTTTGGATTTAGGCCATTACCAGATTACTGTTACGCTGCTCGTTACCCACAGGCATTTGTTTCTGTCAATAAAAATGGTCCAGACAAAAAGAAGTCACATCTATAGGTATGAGTAGTGTGCGACTTCTTAATTTTTTTGTCAGTGCTTATGACTTGTTATCACCTCCGTAATCGTCGGTATCGACGGAGGAAGTCAATCAGATGTATGTCGTTTACCGTCGCCGACTCGGACAAGATGCAGTATACAATAAGTAAACAACAGTGACTTCAACGGAGGAAGTGATGTCTTTGGTATTGCCAATCTTTTTTTACTATATGAATACACTCTGCTTAAATAAGAACTAACAAACCTTGCTTAATCTTCTTCGATCAAAGTGAAAGTTGAACTACCAACCGGAAATAGGAAGACAGTACTTCCGGTGTGAGGGCAAGACCCGGAATGCATCCAGACGTGAAGATATTTTTGATGTTTTGTATATATTTAGGCCATATCTCCCTAAATACATCATGTATTTTATTCGGAGACCAGGAAAGATAATTGAATACCCGTTACAATGGTATAAATTAAGGATGTGACTTATATATTTAGTTTTTTTTATTTTTATTTTGATATCTTTGAAAATAATATGTAAAAATATTCTATAGTTTAATTGCTATAAGAAGCTCTCTGCCACTATAAAATAAATATTATGTATGTTGTATTGTTTTCTATATAGGTAATACAGTTTTACTGATTAATTATCGAATATGATTCACACATATCCTATTTTGTGCTATCTGAACCGTTACCCGATTGATTTTCTTACTTTTTTTCTTTTTTTTCTTTCATTTTAAAGGACCCCGTTGGAAATAAGCCACTTTGTGGCTTTATGGGTAATCCTAGGTAAATGGCACTCACCACCACTCCTATTATGCGACCTATTTATTTATAAATACACTCATTTACTAAAATAGTCTGTCTCATTTTATAGTAATATCTGCATTTTTTTTAAAGTGTATCAGACTTTTTTTTTTTTTTTAGATTTTTATACTCTGTGATATATGTCAATGATTGAATTAAAAAAAAAATTATTAGGTCAGATCTATTATTATTCTCGGTCATAATACAAAATACTCTTTTTTATTTACAAGCTGCATTGTGATTTTAATTATATATTTTATTCTACATTGTGATATCTTGTAATAACATGCCTCTTATTTAACCTGAATAAATATTATCATATTATTATTATTTTAGCAATATTTAATATTGGAATTAAAAGTGGTGGCCGGAATGAACCACTATGAAAACAAGATGCCCAGAGGGCCTGTATCGCTCATCTGGATAATAAAGCAACCACGGGAAATTATTCTTATTACATAAAATCCCTCCAATGGTTTAAACCTCTAATTTCCCCATTGGGCCCCGCAACTCTGCCCACAGGGGTTACAATCCACCGTTTATACAAAACTGAGTTCCCTTGGCCCAAGCATGCTCCAGAAAATTTCCCCTATTTGGCTCTGCCCCCAGGAGGGCCACGCCTACCATTTATACAAAATCGAGTCCCATTCGCCAAAGGATGCTCCAGACCAAATTAGGATAAAATACCTTTATCCCTACGGTAGAAGAAGGATTTTAAAGGTTTTACTTCTACTTTCCCTATTCGGCCCCACCTCTCTGCCCCCATAGTGGTCCCTCCTACCGTTTATACAATTTTGAGTCCCCTTGGCCTAAGGATGCCCCAGACCAAATTTAGTCCAAATGTACTGGGCCGTTAAGAGACCACTCTGGTCAAAACAAATTTACACTCTTTACAATGAGTTCAACTGTTTGAACACATCTTACATGTTCATCGCAAAAGTGGTGGCCAGAATGAATCGAAGTCGTGTGAAAAATGATGAAAAAAATATATCAAACTTTCGCGTAAATTCTGTCTTTCTTGACCTATAACTCGTTAATTGCTGAACCGATATTTGTTAGGTGACCACTCTAAGCAAGATAATTCTATAATCTATTATAACTTTTATTAGTATACATTATAAACTCGATACAAAAGTGGTGGCCGGAATGAACCACTATGAATGTTAATTTCTACATTCTCGGGTATGCTAAAACATAGACTGGGCCCCGCCCCTAGAATATTGAATTATTTAGAAAAAAAATAACTCTAATAACTTTGATCACTTGGATGTCTGATTCTAGTTCTAAACTAAGGGGAAATAAGGTAGTAGGAAAATGTGCAAGGGAAGTAACTGGAACTGAAAAAAGGATTACTTGTAGAACTTTTAGCAATTCTTATAGAATGTTACCAGGCTCTGCGACGAGGACGCAGTTCTACATGAGAACCTTTGTTTTCTATAGTTTGAATAATTTCAATTTACCTTACAGAACATTTATTTTCAAAACCTACGATGTTCGGAACATCACCAATCTTCTTTCGAATCATCAATATTGGCACCTATCTTATATGTTTCCATGTATTGATAGTTATACTGTTGTTATTTGCCCCCTTTTTTATTTTTTTTATTTGTGATGCTATTTTTACAAATTGTGGAAACGGTCTCTAGTGCCCCTTTCTAAACACCAAATCAAATGGTCCCGCATTTGGTTTTCATTGAAGTTTGTTTTTTGCTTGAATGAATTTCCGCAAAATTTCTGCCATATTCTGCCGCAAAAAATCCACTGTCGTAACCATTATTTTGTTCCTGAACATCCAAAATTTTGACCGGAATACTACCTTTATCATTGTCGTAAATGCTACACAGCTGAAGTTCGATCGAGGGAGTATTAACTGTATGATTTTAGATGCTAAACTGTCTAGAACAGATATTTCACCATTGCTTGTTTGGAAACTAGTAACCCAGTGATTTCTTCCATTATGGTGAACTTGGACAGAAGGTGAATTATCAAATTGAAAAGGGATTTGGTTTTTCCATCTCCATTAATTTGGATCATACACGGGAGCTAAGATTGTCAACTGAAAACCAATCAAATCAGTAAATTGTTTCGACAATATTGCTTGTAATGAGTTTATTATATCAGAACAAACCCATCGTTTATTGAAAATTTTACGTTTATGACTTTCGTCTAAATTATCTGTACCAACGCTGTGTCTTCAATGACTCTACGTTTTTTAAAAAGTTGTACATTATCTTCGCTAATAATACATGTATCAGAATTGTCTAATTGAAATCTGAGTTTCTTTTTGGAACATGCTCCTTTTTTACAGAGTAAAATGTTGTCTCTTTTTTAGTCGATTGCTTGTTCGGAGTCTTTGATAGATAATTTGTTTCGTAGATTTTGGCGTTTTACGTGGCGTAATATCTACCCCAATCCTCTTTCTTGAATTTAGAAGGAATAAAATATGTTTAAACTAAAATTAAAAACAGAAAGATTTCAATTGCATTGATGATCTTGAAAGTGTATTTTTACGGCTCTGAGTAATGACCGAAATTCATTGTGATGTTTCCTTATTTCAGCATGCCATTATAAGGAGAAAAAGGGGGTCCAAACTACTTCAAAGCCTTACAAGTTTTATATACAATTCAGCACCAGAAGAATTAACTTTTAATTCAAATAACCAAACATACATACATACATACATACATGCATACCACACACACATACATATATATATATATACATACATGCTATAATGTATACATACATAGTATAGATATGGGTCAAAGAAGTAATATAGACGGTAAAATCCCATATAACACTGGATCCTAATGGAGGTATTTCCGTAGGATACGAATTACTTAAAATATTATATGGGGCAAAGAAGTAATTCCAACAGTGTAGACATTTGTTGAGCGTTCGCCCCTGTGAGGAAGGCTTTGGGTTCTGTCCCCTGGCCGAGACATACCAAAGTCTTTAAAAAATGGTAGTTTCTACTCCTGCTTAACGCTCAGCAAATTAGGATTGGGAGGACTGGTTCGCTCGTTGTCAGTATAATGTGACCGGGTGGGGCGTCCTGCTGAGTGTCTTCGGCAGTATGTTTCAGTGAGGTAGCACTATAAAGTCGGCATCAGTTCCGCGCTATCACAAGGAGACAAACACGAACATATCGCAGCCTCCCAAAATACACACACATACACTACACGCATGCATCTTGCACACAGGGGAGGCCGTCCTTAAATGACCTTAGCTGTTAATAGGACGTTAAACAAAATCAAACAAACAAACAAACAAACAAGTTTAGGTTGTCAAGTTTTCGGAGCGATAGATACATGTACCTAGTATACATAACGTAAATACATCAACATGGTAACGGAGGATCACTGGTGTCAAGTAGCTATAAGTACAATAAATCAGAATAACACGTGTTTGTTTCTAATCTTATTTCATAGCTATGAAAGTAATTTTATAACTCATAGCAACACAATCACTGCATGAAGATAATATATGACTGCAGTATAAATGGAAACTGTACTGTAGCGATATGTACACTAGAGTCCGTGTGTACTGCAGACCAGAAGGGCCTATTCGCTACATTAATATAACATTTTCATGTCATAGTCATTAGTCAAGTGTGCATATCATGGCCGAATGCAGTGAGGTCTCGTTCCGTTTTTATTTAACCAAGAGTTTTCCGTTGGTAGACCAGGTCTGAGAGGCACGGCCATTTCTTACAGCCTGTCGAGCGAGATAGGCGAATTGGCTGCGGAGCTGTGTAAGATCTTCATTTACAGATATATGTTTAAAGTTTTCATTTTTCTAAAGTTTTTGGCAGATTTCAGCAGGAGGAATTTGAAACTGTTGAATTGTCCAGATGGTTCCAATCATGTACTGTTCTCACAAAGAATGAATTTCTATAAATGTTAGTACTGCAAAGTTTTGTGCAATGGCATTTGTTCTTGTTCAGTTCATGTGATGATACAATGTTTGTAGTTTCAAAGTCACTATAACGTGTGGCACGGATTCTGTGTTTATTTTGTACTGGCCCAAAATTGGTATGGCTGGCATCATCCCCTCAACCACCTTGAACATGAATGTCAATCGGAGTTTCTTCCTTCTCTCTTGTAGAAGTGGCAGTTCAAGGTCCTTGAGCTTTTTCGATTTTATCAATATCTGACTGGTTGTGTTTCACAAGAATATCCTGTTCAATTCAATTTCAATTCAACTTTATTCTCTTTCACAATACAATGTATAGAGAAACATATTTACAATATAATATATAGTAATTGTAGTGTTCGTAGTCGGTAGTACACAGTACTGTTTTATAATATATACACATTTATATCGAGGAGGTCAAATACTGTTATTAATTATTCTAATAAAAGTACAAAGTTTCTTCAGTGTTTTTATATTAGTAGTATTCATCAATTCATTAAACTTAATTACATTTGGTCTCGTCCAAAAATATTTGTCTATGTATAAAATTCGAAACCCAGATAGTGACGGACACTCAAGCAAGTAATGGAATTCGTCACCAATTTGCTGACTGTTACAGTGTGGACATTTTCTTTCATTATACTCTATATTATGCCATCTGCCGGTTTCAACAATGAATTTGTGATTAGTAGTCTTAAATTTACAAAATGTAACTCTATCCTTATCACTTAAAATATCTAAGTAATTTTCAAAATGACAATTATTTTTAAAAATCCTATAACATGTAGCTTTTGATGAAGTGTGAACATCACTCTGCCATTTCTGTA
>NW_018404619.1:54136-55143 GCF_002113885.1 Mizuhopecten yessoensis
GAGTTTTAGTAAACTTACCATTAAAGTATAGCGTGACACCAAGATAATTAAAACTATCAACAATTTCTATTACATTATTTTCAAAATAGAATTTGTCATTTGAACTAACTCTACCACCATTTCGGAATACAACGATTTTTGTTTTCTCTATGTTGACAGATAATTGCCATTTATCACTATATAGTTTCAAAGTATCTAACATCTTCTGTAACCCAGAAGCTGACTCTGAGAAAAGAACAGTATCATCAGCATACATCAACAAAAACAGAGAAATATCTCTTAGAAAAAGTGCATCACATGATGTATTAATAAATTCATTCTCCAAATCGTTTACATACAAAGAGTAAAGGAAGGGAGATAACCCCTCACCCTGCATCAAGCCTTGCGTGCATGCAAAAAAATCAGATAGTTCAGATTTGTATCTAACACATGACCTTAACCCTTCATAAAGGGACTTCAAAATATTCAAAAATTTACCTCTTATACCACTTTTACATAGCTTCAAAAACAACTTATTTCTATTCACACTATCAAACGCCTTGCGATAGTCAACAAAACTGCAGTTTGCGTCGTCACGGCAGAGCAGGCCGGTTATTAGATAGTTTTACAAATACACATAATAATAAAGCAACGCCTCTGTATTTACCGACCTCTGATTTCTAAAGAGTGGGGAATTCCCCCTTTCTAAAAAATAGCATTGAGTAAAACAACCAAAATTTGGTAGGTAATACCATAGACCTAAATTTGGTAATACATAGCTGCGTAGCTGCTATGTCCGATTTTTATTTTTTTTTATTTTTATTGTTATCGGACCTACGTCATCCGTCAGACTGCTTTTAGGGTGTTTGGTTACTGTATTACATATATATAAAACGACGTTGTTGAAGTCGGAATTATTTCGAAAGATTCCACAAAATGGCCATGGTGTTATGTAAGTATTATCACATATACATAATATATATATATGTGGCACCCGGTTAGATTTGTTAATTCATTTTAATTCCTTA
>NW_018404620.1:0-131 GCF_002113885.1 Mizuhopecten yessoensis
CCTATCTCCACTTTCCTCTGTCACCTCCTATCTCAACTTCCGTTTTCTCTGTCACCTCCTCTCTCCACTTTCCTCTGTCACTTCCCATCTCCACTTTCCTCTGTCGCTTCCTATCTCCACTTCCCTTTCCT
>NW_018404620.1:10194-10352 GCF_002113885.1 Mizuhopecten yessoensis
CTATCATTATTAGAAGAACAGGCCTCAAAGACCTCTTGTTATCATGTGTAAGTAGAACAGGCCTAATAGTCCTCTTGTTATCATGTGTAAGTANCCTAATAGTCCTTTTGTTTTCATGTGTAAGTAGAACAGGTCTCATAGACATCTTGTTATCATGT
>NW_018404620.1:15306-17848 GCF_002113885.1 Mizuhopecten yessoensis
GAATAGAACTCTAGTTATCCTGTGTAAGTAGAGCAGGCCCCATGCACCTCTTGATATCCTGTGTAAGTAGAGCAGTCCTCAATGACCTCTTGTTGTCATTTGTAAGTTAAACAGGTCTAATAGACCTCTTGTTTTCATGTGTAAGTATAACAGGTCTAATAGACCTCTTGTTATCATTGTAAATAGAACAGGTCTTATAGACTTCTTGTTATCATTGTAAGAAGAACAGGTCTAATAGTCCTCTTGTTATCATGTGTAAGTAGAACAGGTCTCATAGACATCTTGTTATCATTGTAAGTAGAACAGGTCTAATAGACTTCTTGTTATCATTGTAGGTAGAACAGGTCTAATAGAACTCTTGATATCCTGTGTAAATAGAACAGGCCTCATAGACATCTTGATATCCTGTGTAAGTAGAACAGTCCTCAATGACCTCTTGTTTTCATGTGTAAGTAGAACAGGTCTAATAGACCTCTTGTTATCATTGTAAGTAGAACAGGTCTTATAGACTTCTTGTTATCATTGTAAGAAGAACAGGTCTAATAGTCCTCTTCTTATCATGTGTAAGTAGAACAGGTCTCATAGACATCTTGTTATCATTGTAAGTAGAACAGGTCTAATAGACTTCTTGTTATCATTGTAGATAGAACAGGTCTAATAGAACGCTTGATATCCTGTGTAAATAGAACAGGCCTCATAGACATCTTGATATCCTGTGTAAGTAGAACAGTCCTCAATGACCTCTTGTTTTCATGTGTAAGTAGAACAGGTCTAATANCATCCTGTGTAAATAGAACAGGTCTCATAAACATCTTGTTTTCATGTGTAAGTAGAACAGGTCTAATAGACCTCTTGTTTTCATGTGTAAGTAGAACAGGTCTCATAGATATCTTGTTATCCTGTTTAAGTAGAGCAGGTCTAATAGACCTCTTGTTATCATTGTAAGTAGAACAGGTCTTATAGACTTCTTGTTATCAATGTAAATAGAACAGGTCTAATAGTCCTCTTGTTATCATGTGTAAGTAGAACAGGTCTCATAGATATCTTGTTATCCTGTTTAAGTAGAGCAGGTCTAATAGACCTCTTGTTATCATTGTAAGTAGAACAGGTCTAATAGACTTCTTGTTATCATGTGTAAGTAGAACAGGCCTCATAGACATTTTGATATCATTGTAAGAAGAACAGGCCTAATAGACCTCTTGTTATCATTGTAAGTAGAACAGGGCTTATAGACTTCTTGTTATCATTGTAGGTAGAACAGGTCTAACAGAACTCTTGATATCCTTTGTAAAAAGAACAGGCCTCATAGACATCTTGATATCATGTGTAAGTAGAACAGTCCTCAATGACCTCTTGTTTTCATGTGTAAGTAGAACAGGTCTAATCGACATCTTGTTATCCTGTGTAAATAGAACAGGCCTCAAAGACCTCTTGTTATCATGTGTAAGTAGAACAGGCCTCATAGATATCTTGTTATCATTGTAAGAAGAACAGGTCTAATAGTCCTCTTGTTATCATTGTAAGTAGAACAGGTCTTATAGACTTCTTGTTATCATTGTAAGTAGAACAGGTCTGATAGACTTCTTGTTATCATGTGTAAGTAGAACAGGCCTCATAGATATCTTGTTATCATTGTAAGAAGAACAGGTCTAATAGTCCTCTTGTTATCATTGTAAGTAGAACAGGTGTGATAGACTTCTTGTTATCATGTGTAACTAGAACAGGCCTCATAGATATCTTGTTATCCTGTGTAAGTAGAACAGGTCTTATAGACTTCTTGTAATCATTGTAGGTAGAGCAGGTCTAAAAGATTTCTTGATATCCTGTGTAAAAAGAACAGGCCTCATAGACATATTAATATCCTGTGTAAGTAGAACAGTCCTCAATGACCTCTTGTTTTCATGTGTAAGTAGAACAGGTCTAATAGACCTCTTGTTATCCTGTGTAAATAGAACAGGTCTCATAGACATCTTGTTATCATTGTAAGAAGAACAGGTCTAATAGACCTCTTGTTATCATTGTAAGTAGAACAGGTCTAATAGACTTCTTGTTATCATTGTAAGTAGAACAGGTCTAATAGACTTCTTGTTATCATGTGTAAGTAGAACAGGCCTCATAGATATCTTGTTATCCTGTGTAGGTAGAACAGGTCTAATAGACCTCTTCTTATCATTGTAAGTAGAACAGGTCTTATAGACTTCTTGTTATCATGTGTAAGTAGAACAGGCCTCATGGATCTCTTGTTATCATTGTAAGTAGAACAGGCCTCATGGATCTCTTGTTATCCTGTGTAAGTAGAACAGGTCTTATAGACTTCTTGTTATCATGTGTAAGTAGAACAGGCCTCATGGATCTGTTGTTATCATTGTAAGTAGAACAGGCCTCATGGATCTCTTGTTATCATATCCTGTGTAAGTAGAACAGTCCTCAATGACCTCTTGTTTTCATGTGTAAGTAGAACAGGTCTTATAGACCTCTTGTTATCCTGTGTAAATAAAACAGGTCTCATAGACATCTTGTTATCATTGTAAGAAGAACAGGT
>NW_018404620.1:18984-27611 GCF_002113885.1 Mizuhopecten yessoensis
GTTGTAAATAGAACAGGCCTCATGGATCTCTTGTTATCCTTGGTAAGTAGAACAGGCCTTATAGACCTTTTGTTATCATCTGTGAAATATTAAGACCATCTTTTCGGAAACTCTCTGATCCTTTTTACATAAAGAGGAAATGAGACATATTAACTGAGCATTATCATTCTAAAAAAATCCTCACCATTTATCATAGGAAGTAAATGTCAGATGGGCTGGTAACTTGTTAGGTTGAAGACACATGTTTTCAATAAAGACTGGGATTCTACTGAGAGCTCATCCATCGCATGGAAGGGCACACTTTCATAACAGTGTCCTTGTGCACATTCTGTTTTGTAAACATACACAATGGGTTGATTTTTTAGTCTACTTGAACTAATTTTTTATATTTGTTTTTATTTATAATACCTCAAAATCTGTAAATGTACATTTTTTAGCTGTAATATTATTTTAGAGGTTTTTGTTTACGAAAGCTTTATTATGATTGCACTAATTGCAGTTTCTGTGTGGAGTTTTTAGCTCATCTTGTCCAAGAGGCCATGAGAGATTATGGAATGATGTGGTGTCTGTGTTTATTTGTCATATGTTCATCCATCCTGCATCACCTATTTACTTCAGACAACTTCTGAATAACCAATATCCATAGGGTGATAATAGTAGGCCAATTGCAGGCTTGGATGAAGGGTTATCATTAATATATTCAAATAAATAGCCTTGACCCACTTTTTAGGTCACAGGGTTGAATTTGTTAAAACCTTTGAACAACTTTATCTGAATGAAAAAAATAGGCCCAGGGTTATGATATTTTTGGCCATTAGGATGAAGGGCTATGAAGTTGGTTCAGCTTAATGACCTTGACTTCATTTAAAGGTCACAGGGGTCAAATTTAAATCTTTGAACAGCTTTTGAATATCCAAAAGGCCTAGGGTGATGCTATTGGCCAGTGAGCATGCTGTAATGAAGCAGGTTTTCATATGGCTACGTGTATTCTTGAGCTGGTATTTTGTTTTGTAGAAATACAGCACATGTATATTGAAGCAGGTTTTGTAGTTATGTTGTGTGTATAAGCCTGTACAGAATTTCCTGATTTTGTATATATTCCAGGTTTTGGAGACATAAAACTTGTACTTTATTTGTATATAAATATCCATGTATAGAACCTCTGTGACTTTCACTAAAGGCTTGCTTTCCCTCAGTTTGACGGATGTAGTGGACTCAGTGGACATTATCAGAGAATTTTGTCTGGTATCGATGAAATACCATAATGAAGGGATTTGATTTTTTACAGATAACTGATGCATTTTAGAAATACTGTCCAAGAAATCTACCATAGGATGTGGGCTCCTTCCAAGTTCCACAGAACTTTGGGTTCCTTCCAGGTTTAGACAACTAAATTGTTTTTGTGAAATTGGCAATCTAGAGGACTAGTGTACATAGAATATATGCTAGTCCCACCTCAATGTTTCTTGACAGTAATCTGGACCCTGCAGGTAACATCCCCAATACTATAAAATGCTTTTTATCGCAGTCCCTAATTTTCATAAATTTTCTAGAATGGTTAATTTCATGGGATCTTTTTTTTCACAGATTTCCGGTCATGTCAAATAGTGATGCGATAAGATTGATTACTTTTTATGGAAAATGATTTACCTCAAAAATTGGTAAAATTAGAAAGAAATCAAAAAAAATCTTTATTTAAATCTAAGAAAATTTTGACAAAATTGCTTTATTTAAAACAGTTTGTGAAAATGGATAAATGATAAATGGATATAGTGATAAGATACATTTTACAAGTGCAAAGAACTAGTTTGGTTACATGATTCATTTGTCCTCTGACTAAAGAATACTAGTTTTGGACTAGAGAACTAAAGTGTTTGTCAGTCTCCCAAAAGACCTTGTATTTTTCCTTATTGGAGCTTTTCTACAATGCACTTAAAGCTTGATTTTTTTTCAACTGGCATGGAACAATTCCTGAAGACCTTCCATTGAATTTCAAACCAGCATTAATCATTCAGAACGCTGATGAAAATTACAGATAGAATCAATATATATGAAAGAAAGGCGGATACCTTGTTCATCGTAATTTCTCTGTCATAACAATCTACAGATGCTTACCGATGGGAGAGGGTCTGGGAGAGGGGGTCTGGGAGAGGGTCTGGGAGAGGGGGTCTGGGAGAGGGTTGGGTCTCTCTTCCTGCCAGATTTGTTATGATGTCTGCTGCTATAAAGCTGTAGTACACGGCTGTTTGATGTATAGATATTTGCCATGGTTCAGCTATACAAAGTTATCACTGGTTTGAAAGTAGGAACTTCTTCTTAGACATGAAATGCCAACATTTTAAACTACCTTGATACAATAATAAAATAAAATTAAGGTGGAGTAAAGCTAACCTGATCAATAGGACAAGTAATCTAGCTTATGCTGTTTTGTTCATTGTACATCTGTCATCTATTCAATTAATACTACTAGTTAGTGCAGAATGACTGAATAAAGACCAAGTTTGGTGTCAAGGATATCTGAGCAAGGGGGGTGGGGGTTACCCTGATGTTGTGACCCTGTCCTAGGGACAGAGGGGCAGGGTCTAGTAATGGAAGTGTCTGACCCTGATGTTGTGACCCTGTCCTAGGGAAAGAAGGGCACGTCTAGTAAGGGAAGTGTCTGACCCTGATGTTGTGACCCTGTCCTAGGGACAGAGGGACAGGGTCCAATAAGGGAAGTGTCTGACCCTGATGTTGTAACCCTGTCCTAGGGACAGAGGGACGGAGTCTAGTTAGGCGTGCAGTGAGTCTAACAGCAGTGGTAAAGTGATCCTTAAAACAGTGGTACAGTGATCCATAAGGCATTTGCACAGTGATCCTTAAAGCACAGGAACAGTGATCCATAAAGGCAGTGGTACAGTGATCCTTAAGGTAGTTGTACAGTGATCCATAAAGACAGTGGCAAAGTGATCCATAAGGCAGTGGTAAAGTGATCCATAAGGCATTTGTACAGTGATCCTTAAAGCATAGGAACAGTGATCCATAAAGAAAGTGGTACAGTGATCCTTAATGCAGTGGTACAGTGATCCTTAAGGTAGTTGTACAGTGATCCATAAAGACAGTGGCAAAGTGATCCATAAGGCAGTGGTAAAGTGATCCATAAGGCATTTGTACAGTGATCCTTAAAGCATAGGAACAGTGATCCATAAAGACAGTGGTACAGTGATCCTTAATGCAGTGATACAGTGATCCATAAAGACAATGGTACAGTGATCCTTAATGCAGTGGTACAGTGATCCATAAAGACAGTAGCACAGTGATCCTTTAGGTTGTGGTACAGTGATCCTTAAGGTAACGGTACAGTGATCCTTAAGGTAGTGGTACAGTGATCCTGAAGGTAGTGGTACAGTGATCCATAAGGCAGTGATACAGTGATCCATAAGGCAGTGATACAGTGATCCTTAAGGTAGTGGTACAGTGATCCTTAAGGTAGTGGTACATTGATCCTTAAGACAGTGTTCCAATGATCCTTAAGGTAGTGGTACAGTGATCCATAAGGCATTTGTACAGTGATCCTTAAAGCATAGGAACAGTGATCCATAAAGACAGTGGTAAAGTGATCCTTAATGCAGTGGTAACAGTGATCCATAAAGACAATTACAGTGATCCTTAAGGTAGTGGTAAAGTGATCCATAAAGACAGTGGTACAGTGATCCTTAAGGCAGTGGCACAGTGATCCATAAAGACAGTGGTAAAGTGATCCTTAATGCAGTGATACATTGATCCTTAAGGTAGTTGTACTGTGATCCTTAAGGTAGTGGTACAGTGATCCATAAAGACAGTGGTAAAGTGATCCTTAATGCAGTGGTACATTGATCCTTAATGCAGTGGTACATTGATCCTTAAGGTAGTTGTACAGTGATCCCTAAGGTAGTGGTTCAGTGATCCTTAAGGCAGTGGTACAGTGATCCTTAAGGTAGTGGTACAGTGATCCATAAAGACAGTGGTACATTGATCCTTAATGCAGTGGTTCAGTGATCCTTAAGGCAGTGGTACAGTGATCCTTAAGGCAGTGGTACAGTGATCCTTAAGACAGTGGTACAGTGAACCTTAAGGTAGTTGTACAGTTATCCATAAAGACAGTGGTACAGTGATCCATAAAGACAGTGGAACAGTGATCCATAAGGCAGTGATACAGTGATCCTTAAGACAGTGGTACAGTGAACCTTAAGGTAGTTGTACAGTGATCCATAAAGACAGTGGTACAGTGATCCTTAAGGTAGTGGTACAGTGATCCCTTAAGACAGTGGTACAGTGAACCTTAAGGTAGTTGTACAGTTATCCTTAAGGTAGTGGTACAGTGATCCATAAACACAGTGGTACAGTGATCCTTAAGACAGTGGTACAGTGAACCTTAAGGCAGTTGTACAGTGATCCATAAAGACAGTGGCACCGTGATCCTTAAGGCAGTGGTACAGTGATCCTGAAGGCAGTGGCACAGAGATCATTAACGCAGTGGGGCAGTGATCCTTCCGGTAGTTGTACAGTGATCCTTTAGGTAGTTGTACAGTGATCCTTAATGCAGTGGTACATTGATCTTTAAGGTAGTTGTACAGTGATCCTTAACGTAGTGGTACAGTGATCCTTAAGGAAGTAGTACAGTGATCCTTAAGGTAGTTGTACAGTTATCCTTAAGGTAGTGGTACAGTGATCCTTAAGGCAGTGGTACACTGATCCTGAAGGGAGTGGTACAGTGATCCATAAATACAGTGGAACAGTGATCCATAAGGCAGCGATACAGTGATCCTTAAGGTAGTGGTACAGTGAACCTTACGGTAGTTGTACAGTGATCCATAAAGACAGTGGTACAGTGATCCTTAAGACAGTGGTACAGTGATCCTTAAGGTAGTTGTACAGTGATCCTTAAGGTAGTGGTACAGTGATCCTTAAGGTAGTGGTAGGGTGATCCTTAATACAGTGGTACAGTGATCCATAAGGCAGTGTTCCAATGATCCTTAAGGTAGTGGTACAGTGATCCTTAAGGCAGTTGTCCACTGATCCTGAAGGGAGTGGTACAGTGATCCATAAATACAGTGGAACAGTGATCCATAAGGCAGCGATACAGTGATCCTTAAGGTAGTGGTACAGTGATCCTTAAGGCGACGGTACAATGATCCTTAAGGTGGTTGTACAGTGATCCATAAAGACAGTGGCACAGTGATCCTTAAGGTAGTGGTACAGTGATCCATAAAGACAGTGGTACAGTGATCCTTAAGACAGTGGTACAGTGATCCTTAAGGGAGTTGTACAGTGATCCTTAAGGTAGTGGTACAGTGATCCTTAAGGCAGTGGTACAGTGATCCTTAAGGTAGTGGTACAGAATACAGTGGAACAGTGATCCATAAGGCAGCGATACAGTGATTCTTAAGGTAGTGGTACAGTGATCCTTAAGGCAGTTGTCCACTGATCCTGAAGGGAGTGGTACAGTGATCCATAAATACAGTGGAACAGGGATCCATAAGGCAGCGATACAGTGATCCTTAAGGTAGTGGTACAGTGATCCATAAGGCAGTGTTCCAATGATCCTTAAGGTAGTGGTACAGTGATCCTTAAGGCGACGGTACAATGATCCTTAAGGTGGTTGTACAGTGATCCATAAAGACAGTGGCACAGTGATCCTTAAGGTAGTGGTACAGTGATCCTTAAGGTAGTGGTAGGGTGATCCTTAAGACAGTGGTACAGTGATCCATAAGGCAGTGTTCCAATGATCCTTAAGGTAGTGGTACAGTGATCCTTAAGGTAGTTGTACAGTGATCCTTAAGACATTAGAACAGTGATCCATAAAGACAGTGGTACAGTGATCCTTAAGACATTAGAACAGTGATCCATAAAGACAGTGGTACATTGATCCTTAAGGTAGTTGTACATTGATCCTTAAGGTAGTGGTACAATGATTCGTAAGGTAGTTGTACAGTGATCCATAAAGACAGTGGCACAGTGATCCTTAAGGTAGTGGTACAGTGATCCTTAAGGCGACGGTACAATGATCCTTAAGGTGGTTGTACAGTGATCCATAAAGACAGTGGCACAGTGATCCTTAAGGTAGTGGTACAGTGATCCTTAAGGCAGTGGTACAGTGATCCTTAAGGTAGTGGTACAGTGATTCGTAAATTAGTTGTACCGTGATCCATAAAGAAAGTAGCACAGTGATCCTTTAGGTAGTGGTACAGTGATCCTTAAGGTAGTGGTACAGTGATTCGTAAAGTAGTTGTACCGTGATCCATAAAGAAAGTAGCACAGTGATCCTTAAGGTAGTGGTACAGTGATCCTTAATGCAGTGGTACATTGATCCTTAAGGTAGTGGTACAGTGATCCATAAAGACAGTGGTACAGTGATCCTTAAGACAGTGGTACAGTGATACATAAAGACAGTGGAACAGAGATCCATAAGGTAGTAATCCAATGATCCTGAAGGTAGTGGTACAGTGATTCTTAAGGTAGTGGTACAGTGATCCCTAAGGTAGTTGTACAGTGATCCTTAAGGTAATGGTACAGTGATCCATAAAGACAGTGTTCCAATGATCCTTAAGGTAGTGAAACAGTGATCCATAAAGACAGTGGTACAGTGATCCTTAAGACAGTGGTACAGTGATACATAAAGACAGTGGAACAGAGATCCATAAGGTAGTAGTCCAATGATCCTGAAGGTAGTGGTACAGTGATTCTTAAGGTAGTGGTACAGTGATCCTTAAGGTAGTGGTACAGTGATCCTTCAGGTAGTTGTACAGTGATCCTTAAGGTTGTGGTACAGTGATCCTTAATGTAGTTGTACAGTGATCCATAAAGACAATGGTACATTGATCCATAAAGACAGTGGTACAGTGATACTTAAGACAGTGGTACAGTGATCCATGAAGACAGTGGAACAGAGATCCATAAGGCAGTAATCCAATGATCCTTAAGGTAGTGGTACAGTGATCCTTAATGTAGTTGTACAGTGATCCATAAAGACAATGGTACAGTGATCCTTAAGGTAGTGGTACAGTGATCCTTGAGGCAGTTGTACAGTGATCCTTAAGGTAGTGGTACAGTGATCCTTCAGGTAGTTGTACAGTGATCCTTAAGGTAATGGTACAGTGATCCATAAAGACAATGGTACAGTGATCCTTAAAACAGTGGTACAGTGATCCTGAGGTAGTTGTACAGTGATCCATAAAGACAGTGTTCCAATGATCCTTAAGGAAGTGGTACAGTGATCCTTAAGGTTGTGGTACAGTGATCCTTAAGGTAGTTGTACAGTGATCCATAAAGACAGTGGTACAGTGATCCATAATGCAGTGTTCCAATGATCCTTAAGGTAATGGTACATTGATCCTTAAGGTAGTTGTACAGTGATCCTTAAGGTAGTGGTACAGTGATCCTTAAGGCTGTGTTACAGTGATCCTTAAGGTAGTTGTACAGTGATCCATAAAGCCAGTGGCACAGTGATCCTTAAGGTAGTGGTACAGTGATCCTTAAGGCAGTGTTACAGTGATCCTTAAGGCAGTGGTACATTGATCCTTAAGGTAGTTGTACAGTGATCCTTAAGGTAGTTGTACAGTGATCCATAAAGCCAGTGGCACAGTGATCCTTAAGGTAGTGGTACAGTGAACCTTAAGGTAGTTGTACACTGATCCTTAAGGTAGTGGTACAGTGATCCATAAGGCAGTGTTCCAATGATCCTTAAGCTAGTTGTAGAGTGATCCTTAAGGTAGTTGTACAGTGATCCATAAAGACAGTAGCACAGTGATCCTTTAGGTAGTGGTACAGTGATATATCCAAAAAGACAGTGGTACAGTAATCTATAAGGTAGTGGTATAGTGATCCATAAAGACAGTAGAACAGTGATCCATAAGGCAGCGATACAGTGATCCCTAAGGTAGTGGTACAGTGATCCTTAAGGTAGTGGTAAGGTGATCCTTAAGGTAGTGGTACAGTGATCCATAAGGCAGTGTTCCAATGATCCTTAAGCTAGTTGTACAGTGATCCTTAAGGTAGTTGTACAGTGATCCTTAAGGTAGTGGTACAGTGATCCTTAAGGCAGTGGTACAGTGATCCTTAAGGCAGTGGTACAGTGATCCTTAAGGCAGTGGTACAGTGATCCTTAAGGCAGTGGTGCAGTGATCCTTAAGCTAGTTGTACCGTGATAATTAAGGTAGTTGTACAGTGATCCATAAAGACAGTGGTACAGTGACCCTTAAGACATTGGAACAGTGATCCTTAAGACAGTGGTACAGTGATCCTTAAGGTAGTGGTACAGTGATCCATAAAGACAGTGGTACAGTGACCCTTAAGACATTGGAACAGTGATCCTTAAGACAGTGGTACAGTGATCCATAAAGACAGTGGAACAGAGATACATAAGGTAGTAATCCAATGATCCTTAAGGTAGTGGTACAGTGATTCTTAAGGTAGTGGTACAGTGATCCTTAAGGTAGTGGTACAGTGATTCTTAATGTAGTGGTACAGTGATACTTAAGGTAATGGTACAGTGATCCATAAAGACAGTGTTCCAATGATCCTTAAGGTAGTGGAACGGTGATCCATAAAGACAGTGGTACAGCGATCCTTAAGACAGTGGTACAGTGATCCTTAAGGTAGTGGTACAG
>NW_018404620.1:29746-30135 GCF_002113885.1 Mizuhopecten yessoensis
CGTAGTTGTACAGTGATCCATAAAGACAGTGGTACAGTGATCCAAAAAGACAGTGGTACAGTGATCCTTAAGACAGTGGTACAGTGATCCATAAAGACAGTGGAACAGAGATCCATAAGGCAGTAATCCAATGATCCTTAAGGTAGTTGTACAGTGATCCATAAAGACAGTGGCACAGTGATCCTTAAGGCAGTGGTACAGTGATCCTTAAGGTTGTGTTACAGTGATCCTTAAGGTAGTTGTACAGTGATCCATAAAGACAGTGGTACAGTGATCCNGGCAGTGTTCCAATGATCTTCAAGGTAATGGTACATTGATCCTTATCGTAGTTGTACAGTGACCCTTTAGGTAGTTGTACAGTGATCCATAAAGACAGTGGTACAGTGATC
>NW_018404621.1:0-131 GCF_002113885.1 Mizuhopecten yessoensis
TCAGCACCACCACTACTACTGTTATATCTCCAGGTAATTATAACAACACTACCCCTACTACTGTTATATCTCCAGGTAATTATAATATCACTACCCCTACTACTGTTATATCTCCAGGTAATTATATCAGC
>NW_018404621.1:1840-1923 GCF_002113885.1 Mizuhopecten yessoensis
TCTGTTATTTCTTCAGGTAATTATACGAACACCACGTGTACTACTGTTATATCTCCAGGTAATTATACGAACACCACGTCTAC
>NW_018404621.1:4304-4563 GCF_002113885.1 Mizuhopecten yessoensis
TATTATACTAGCACCACCTCTGCTACTGTTATATCTCCAAGTAATTATATCAGCACCACCTCTACTACTGTTATTTCTCCAGGTAATTATACGAACACCACGTCTACTACTGTTATATCTCCAGGTTATTATACGAACACCACGTCTACTACTGTTATGTCTCCAGGTAATTATACCAGCACCACCTCTACTACTGTTATGTCTCCAGGTAATTATACTAGCACCACCTCTGCTACTGTTATATCTCCAGGTAATTATA
>NW_018404621.1:5299-55746 GCF_002113885.1 Mizuhopecten yessoensis
ACCACCTCTACTACTGTTATATCTCCAGGTAATTATATCAGCACCACCTCTACTACTGTTATTTCTCCAGGTAATTATATCAGAACCACCTCTACTACTGTTATATCTCCAGGTAATTATACCAGCACCACCTCTACTACTGTTATACCTCCAGGTAATGCACCACCTCTACTACTGTTATATCTCCAGTTAATTATATCAGCACCACCTCTACTACTGTTATGTCTCCAGGTAATTATACCAGCACTACCTCTACTACTGTTAGATGGTTGCATCGATTTTGAGCTCGAATAAGGGTGTTTTTCACACTTCGGTATTCTGTTGTTGACTTTTAACACCTCATTTTGTGTTTACAGTGCAATCTTGTCAATCTGATTACTGTGATTTGTGTCAGTGTAACCTCGTAAGTGAGAACAGTTTTGGTGTTTAGAAACGATGGAAACAACCAGAGATGATATCGTAATCAGTCAGTAATGTTATAGGGTCAAAACAATGTTATGATAGTGCTTGAGTTAACTACTTTAGAATATACTGTTCATCCATTACTTGTTACATTAACAAACTATTCCAACAATAAATTGATTTTCTCATAGTTACGAGAAACTCTTTCTATCACCAAATATTAAAGGCTCAATCACCAGTTTGTGTCGTACATTTTTCGTTGAATAAGACAGGAGTAGTGTATCATCTGAGCATGTAGTAAGTGGAATGGGGTTTTTTTGGCGTTTATTGTTGTTTCTCGCACCTCAGACAGAGATATCCCACGTCATACCCCATGCTACATTTTTCTATCTCGTTCGATCTGTCTTTTACCTGTACGTGACATTCAGCGAAAGTTTTACACTGCGATGTATTCATCCGCGCGTGAACTGCTTGAAATTGGCAATCATTATTATAAATGTTCTGTTTTATCGTTATATGTATAGTTTTGATGTTGTTAGATATTTGATGTTGTAGATAAAAGATAATCTACACTGTTAAATAGGTTGTAGTCTATGTAAGGACGGACTACATTTTTACGCGGAAGCATTCAAATGTAGCTTAAGTAGTAAAAAGGTCATTAATATTTGAGGCCTCAGACGGGATATTTGTAGTTTTAGCAAAATTGAACAGTTTTTTTCGAACTAAAAGATACGAGAAAAAAAAATACAATTACCTGTAACTGAGCAAGATTAATAGCTACACGTGTTCTTTGCACGTTCTCAACAATTGTATGACGTCATAGCAACAATACCATGACGTCACGGCAACAATACAATGACGTCACGTCGACAATTCAGTCGCATCACATCAACATTTTCTTGCACTGATGTAACGTCTATATAAAATACATAAGAGGGTAAACAGGGTAAGAGAAAAATAATCATTCACCCCCTTGGGAGTGAGACAGGGTGATCTCAACCCTCGGGGTAATATTCTTAACTGAAGAAAAATTCTATTAATCTCAGTCTCGGGCTAAGATTCTGTACCATCCCAACCTCGGCTTACGCCTCGGATGGGATTTTGTTACAGAATCTTAACCCTCAACTGAGAAAACCCAAACTCGCTCAGTTACAATTAATATATTTTATTATTCTCGCACCTTAGACAGAGATATCCCACGTCATACCCCATGCTAGATTTTTCTATCTCGTCCGATCCGTCTTGCAACTTTACGTTACATTTCGCTAATTTTTTACACTGCGATGTGTTCATCCGCGCGTTAACTGCTTGAAATTGACAATCTGCATTATAAATGTTCTGTTTTGTTGTTATATGTATAGTTTTGATGTTATATGTATAGTTTCGATGTTATTAGATATTTTATGCTGTAGATAAAATATAATCCACACTGTAAAATAAGTTATCTTCTTTGAAAGAACGGAGTATATTTTCAGCGGAAGCATTCAAATGTAGCTTAAGTAGTGAATAGGTCATTATAATTTTAGGCCCCAGACGGGATACTTGAAGTTTTTAGCAAAATTGATTTTTTTTCTTACTAACTGCGAGAAAAAAAAGATACATTACCTTAGCTTACGCCTCGGTTGGGATTTTGTTACAGAATCTGAACCCTCGACTGAGATAACCTGATCTAACTCAGTTACAGGTAATAGATTTTATTAATCAAGCATAACAGTATTGGATTTAGTTTAATTGAATTTGACCTGAATTTACATGTCGTCGACGCTTTCCCTTTCGGAACACATGGTCTTATACTCCTGGTGTAACGTTTTCAAGTCCCCACATAAATCTTTCCTTTTCTCCTATTTGCCCTAGCTTTATCGATTTCGGGTTTGAATAATAGTTTTGTCGCCACTTCGGTTTTTTCTTGTTCTATTTAATTTATGATGCATACTGAGGTTATCGGGACAGAGTCCAGAATTGAGGTATGTTTTGTGAACCCAGGATGTAAGTTACATTGGTTTGGTTTTTACATGTTTCCATGTGTCCTGTTGACATGTCCAATTACCCTCACGACCACGAGAGTCACAGTAATTCCATAGTAGTGTGTTGGTCTTTTTCACTTTGTTAACTCAGGCAGTATCATTCCCCCTTCATATACTGATGATGTTTACCATACAAAATCAAATTCTTACGTTTGTTCTACATTCAAACAACACGTGGGCTCTTTTTGTCTCTGATGAATACGTAATTACTGCAAAAAAACAACTTTGTTCTCCGGTGGGAAATTAAAAAAAAAATGTATCACTCTGAGAATTAGAATGCCTTGTTTCGGGATTACCGCCGTGTATTTTTTACTTCTGAAATATAAGAGGGATGATGCCCTACTAATAGATGAAAGTTAAAACTGGAGATAATTTTATTTATAATGATCCATACTGATGAACCACCCTATTTAACACCCTCATCAAACCCTCACGAAAAATGATACAATACAGAGCTGACTATCTGTTAAATCTCCAATACACCAGAGTGATCAGCTTAGCACATATATTCTAATTATAGGCTATCACTATCCCCGCGTACCCTCTGAGGACTTGTCTCGTTGCCACTCTTACGGTTCTGGCTTTAAAAATTGACTCTACATGGATTTGACCAAGAATGTTGACATTTGGTCATATTTTAATAACTTTTGAGTTCAAGTTACCTACCTATTATCAATGCAGCTTTATCTTGTCTTCCTTAAATGATTTGTTTCGCCTTTCACCGTCATAGTGAATCCAATTTTGACACTGGTCACACTGGATACCTTTTCCTGTTTTGGCGTGATTATCACAACAACCTTCAATGATTCCTGGGTAGACAAACCGATTTATCATGGATTTGTTATATCTATTTTTTGAGTGTTAATTCATTTTGGATTTTGTTTTTAAAATTACAAAATATGTGTGGGAAAATATTCTTTAACAGCTGCAGGATGTTATGTTGCACACAACTGTTATTTACAGTTATAGAAATATTTCATTTGCCCACTTCACCATATATGTACAATGTAGTCATGTCAGATGATCTTTGAGTTTGGGGAGCCCTGTTTTTTCTAGAAAGCGCTGTATGTTTAAATCGAATTGCTGATTTTTTTCTCCATTTATTCATGTACTAATAGTAACATCTCTCACCAAACCAAACCCAATGTTATCCCTTTCCTCATACAGGCATATTTTCACTTTCACCGATCGGCTGAGAAAATATTTGCAAATTAAATTACAAAGTATATTTTGTTTGACGATTTGAAGACAAGGATAACGAGTATGTATATCGTATGTAACGGAAACAAAAAGTGTATCGAATGTTCCTAAACAATCTTATTGCCAAACATCGCGAACCTGAACCTTATGTAATTTGATGATGAACATATAGCTGATCTTTGTTTTAATTCATCACACAAGAAATAGCCAAAGTGACAACAAAAACAAACTTTGTACTCAGAATGGAGAACAATAGCCAAACATGAACACAAAAAAACTATCATACGTGAAAATGGATGGATTATGTAGTTATTTAAGAGAAATTGGCGACGAATTTCATTATCTGTTTACGTGTACACATCAACCAATTCTCAATAGTAGGCGAAAACATATGTCCAGATATTATTATGAAAGTCCAAACACATTTAAATAGCATACATTATTCAAGAATGTAACAAAACATGAATTGACATCATTGGCTAAATTTATTACCAATATTAATGACATAATTAATTTACAATACTAATCTCCATCCTGTTCCACCATGTATTATTGTCACCCATTCGTATATATGTATTCTCTACACTGTATTGTTTATGAGAATAAAACAATGGTCATGTCATGTCATGTTAGCCCTTTGAGTAGTACAAGGGGATTAAGAGCAGGTGTTCCGGAAGAGTAAGCGTTTTGTTGTTTATTGACGACATCTGCCATAAAAAAAAAAGAAGGTCAAATCAAATTGATGTAACGTCCTCAAATCGAAAACCAGGTTAATAACAACGAAATAATGCACGTTATTAAAAATAATGGGAAACATCGACCTTCATATCGCAAAAGAAAACTTTTTTTTTGGCTACCATTTTGAAAGTATATGCATAGTATCAGCATTCTAGCGAATATACTGAAAGTCATGTCATTGGAAAAAAAAGTTAGGTCCAGGACCAAGTATGAAAAGTTCTTTTAACAACTGAGATTTTGTCCCATATGATTGCACTTTGTTGGCATTACTTGTGGTTCCCCCGGTCAAAAATCAGTATCCTTGCACGAGTGCTGACGATTACTGTTGACGAATGCTAACATTTACACTGAGGACTGAGTACAAGGAAATGTAGTACATATGTGTACGTAAGTGTGACTTCATGTACAAGAAATGTAGTATATATCTGTACGTAAGTGTGACTTCATGTACAAGATTATGTTGTATATATGTGTACATACGTGTGACTTCGGGTACAAGGAAATGTAGTATATATCTGTACGTAAGTGTGACTTCGGGTACAAGGATATGTAGTATATATCTGTACGTAAGTGTGCCTTCATGTACAAGGAAATATAGTATATATCTGTACGTAAGTGTGACTTCATGTAAAAGGAAATGTAGTATATATGTGTACGTAAGTGTGACTTCATGTACAAGGAAATTTAGTATATATGTGCAGGTTAGAGTGACTTCATGTACAAGGAAATGTAGTATATATGTGTACACGAAGTCAATCTAACGTACTCATATATACTACATTTCCTTGTACACGAAATGTAGTATATATGTGTACGTAAGTATGACTTCATGTACAAGGACATGTAGTATATATGTATACGTAAGTATGATTTCGTGTACAAGGAAATGTAGTATATATGTGTACGTTAGATTGACTTCGTGTACAAGGAAATGTAGTATATATGTGTACGTAAGTATGACTTCATGTACAAGGAAATGTAGTATATATGTGTACGTAAGTATGATTTCATGTACAAGAAAATGTAGTATATATGTGTACGTAAGTGTGACCGCATATACAAGGAAATGCAGTACATATGTGTACGTAAGTGTGACTTCGTGTACAAGGAAATATAGTATATATGTGTACGTAAGTGTGATTTCATGTACAAGGAAATGTAGTATATATGTGTACGTAAGTGTGACTTCATGTACAAGAAAATGTAGTATATATATGTACGTAAGTGTGACTTCATGTACAAGGAAATATAGTATATATGTGTACGTAAGTGTGATTTCATGTACAAGGAAATGTAGTATATATGTGTACATAAGTGTGACTTCATGTACAAGTAAATGTAGCATATATATATGTCCGTAAGTGTGACTTCATCTTCAAGGAAATGTAGTATATATGTGTACGTAAGTATGATTTCATGTACAAGAAAATGTAGTATATATGTGTACGTAAGTGTGACTTCGGGTACAAGGACATGTAGTATATATGTGTACGTAAGTGCGACTTCATGTACAAGGAAATGTAGTATATATGTTTACGTAAGTATGACTTCATGTACAAGGAAATGTAGTATATATGTTTACGTAAGTATGACTTCATGTACAAGGAAATGTAGTATATATGCGTACGTAAGTATGACTTCATGTACAAGGAAATGTAGTATATATGCGTACGTAAGTATGACTTCATGTACAAGGAAATGTGGTATATATGTGTACGTAAGTGTGACTTCATGTACAAGGAAATATAGTATATATGTGTACGTAAGTGTGACTTCATGTACAAGGAAATTGTACGTAAGTGTGACTTCGTGTACAAGGAAACGTAGTATATATGTGTACGTAAGTGTGACTTCATGTACAAGGAAATGTAGTATATATGTGTACATAAGTGTGACTTCATGTACAAGTAAATGTAGTGTATATGTGAACGTAAGCGTGACTTCATGTACAAGTAAATGTAGCATATATATATGTACGTAAGTGTGACTTCATCTTCAAGGAAATGTAGTATATATGTGTACGTAAGTATGACTTCATGTACAAGGAAATGTAGTATATATGTGTACGTAAGTGTGACTTCATGTACAAGGAAATGTAGTATATATGTGTACATAAGTGTGACTTCATGTACAAGTAAATGTAGTATATATGTGTACGTAAGCGTGACTTCATGTACAAGTAAATGTAGCATATATATATGTACGTAAGTGTGACTTCATCTTCAAGGAAATGTAGTATATATGTGTACGTAAGTATGACTTCATGTACAAGGAAATGTAGTATATATGTGTACGTAAGTGTGACTTCATGTACAAGGAAATGTAGTATATATGTGTACGTAAGTGTGACTTCGTGTACAAGGAAATGTATTATATATGTGTACGTAAGTGTGATTTCATGTACAAGATTATGTAGTATATATGTGTACATACGTGTGATTTTGTGTACAAGGAAATGTAGTATATATATGTACGTAAGTGTGACTTCATGTACAAGGAAATGTAGTATATATGTGTACGTAAGTGTGACTTCGTGTACAAGGAAATGTATTATATATGTGTACGTAAGTGTGATTTCATGTACAAGATTATGTAGTATATATGTGTACATACGTGTGATTTCGTGTACAAGGAAATGTAGTATATATGTGTACGTAAGTGTGACTTCATGTACAAGGAAAGGTAGTATATATGTGTACATAAGTGTGACTTCGTGTACAAGGAAATGTAGTATATATGTGTACGTAAATGCTCTTACTTCAAATGTCACATTAACTTACATGTAAATTATACATTTCATATTTTTTATTGAATATTAATGATGATAACGAAATATTCACTTGAGAATCGTATCAAATAGAGAAACTTGTTATGCATATATATATATGGGTTCAATTCCTTGTTAGCGATCAATAGTGTAGTTCATTCTGGTAACGCTCTTATTCTTGCGATAGACAGAGAATCAATAACGATTTAATAAAAAAAAAATAAGATCAGCAGGGTTTTAACTTGACGCATCTTTCAAAAATTAAATCAACAAATGATTGCTTCTTAGTCTGTGTTGAATATAATGGATCTTGATGCAACAAGATCTAGGACGATTCATTACTCTCGCATGCAATTTAGACTATTTGTTTAAACCTGTTTAATGCAAATAATTTATTACTAGATCTACTGAAGACATGCTATGGACAAGACCAGTGTCATTGCATCAAAGGTGTCCCAATTTGTCATAATTACCGATGTCACTGTCTGTACTCAACGTCTGTCGACAGTTTCCAAAATCTGGCGGTAAGTACCGATCAACAACTCCTCCAATCTGCTGGTAATTAAGATGCTCAACCCATTGGACTCCTAGAAGTACCCATATAGTGTAAACTATCCATTGACGACATGGAACGTTTGAGTAGCTCCCATTACTATTGCCGGATAATCGGTCATTGATGGTTTCAAATTTAACCATTTTGACACCATGTTGTGTACAGACTCATAACCAAAAAGCCATTGCGAGCTTTATTGCTAGTTTTACTACAGGAGAGTTCCACTCTTGACTATGACGTTTCATATCTGGTATATAATTGTGACCAATCTCAAACATTATAATCGTTTAACTAATAGCAACTGTTTGGAATCCTTCAGATAGCTTCATTACACTCTTTGACACATTTGAGTCATCATATGTGACCCCTGTGTTACCGTATGCTACTTCTGTGTTTAGTTTGTGACCCCTGTGTTACCGTATGCTATTTCCGTGTTTAGTTTGTGACCTCTGTGTTACCGTATGCTACTTCCGTGTTTAGTATGTGACCTCTGTGTTACCGTATGCTACTTCCGTGTTTTGTTTGTGACCTCTGTGTTACCGTTTGCTACTTCCGTGTTTAGTTTGTGACCTCTGTGTTACCGAATGCTACTTCCGTGTTTAGTTTGTGACCCCTGTGTTACCGTATGCTACTTCCGTGTTTAGTTTGTGACCTCTGTGTTTCCGTATGCTGTGTTCGTGTTTAGTTTGTGACCTCTGTGTTACCGTATGCTACTTCCGTGTTTAGTTTGTGACTTCTGTCTCACAGTGCATGGTCTGGTTAATCTTGCGTTAACTAAGTGAAATCACGTGTGACTTCTGTGTTATCATGTGTGACTATATTTGTAATCGCGTTTGACCTTTCTGTAATTAAGTTAGACCTCATGTATCATCTTTTTGTATTTGTGACCTCTGTGTATATCTAATATGTATAAATATGCTTGTTCTGTTATGCTTTTAGGGGATGAATTTTGTGTTGTCATATGTAATATGTATAATCGTTTGTGGCCTTAACATTAAACAGTTTTACTTGTGGATAAGCATCATGCTAGGGGTCATTAACGATCACGAAAAATAGTTATATCTTATCCATACTGGCATACATTATAGGTAGGTGGAGAGTTTGTTCACCGTCACCTAGCATGTTTTACATGAACACAGTCTGTCTCCCCCCCCCCCCCCCCCCCCCCCTTGAAATATGTAAACTGGAGTTTTCTCCTCTTACCCCATCTTTTAAATGATTTATGTTCAACGTTATACAGACACATTTATTAAAACATTTTCTTATCTTGTCAAAACATCTTTCAATCGTTCACACACACACATATAGATATCTACACATTCAATTTGGTTAATGAATCTTGTGTCTTCTGTTTCAGACGAATGGTACAGAAACATCGAATGAACCTCAGCTGAGCGGCGATCCTCTGTAATGTTATCATACCAGCGTAATCCGTCTTAAGAATTTTCATGTTACGACAGAAATTTTATGAAAAAATTAAACATTTTCATGTTCAACGAGTCATCACATACAAAATACATCAAATGGTAAAATTGCTCATTGTTTTATATCACAACAGATTATATACGATATCCAATGTAAATTCAATCTTCATTTGCAATAAAATGATTTGCACAACAGGACCATGCGGGAAGCGTTTCGTTGTTATTTGTTTACTTGTACATGCATCTATTTTATAAATCAAAAGTCAAAGTTATAACGATCGTAAGTCAGTTGTACCCATCATAGATTATTTCATGAATCTATGGCATTATAATATTTACTTAAGTCATGAGAGAAGCGTGCAATGACATTTGAACCAATCAACCATATATACTTTTAGTTGAAGTTAATAAATGTCCAGCTAATTAACAATTGTATGCCGCAACATTCAATTATGTTTGGTTCAGAAACAATAAGATTCACTTAGGGTGTCCTGACAGACTTAAACCGGAAAGAATTCAAATCTAGATGATACTGTTTGAGATATTTATTAACCTTACCGGCAATGTTGGATTATATGGATTATTGCATTGGTTCAACTACTAGCTTTGGTCACCGATCCTGCTTTCTTGGCTAAGAATCAGACGCCTGGCTTTTCCCCTGAGCCATTGTTATGTTAAAAATACAATCCTATGATATATATAAATGAAGATATCAAAATTACAATGTATATACAGCTACAAACATTCACGTAGACAAAGGGATGTCGTTCAGTTTGATCTCGGGGAGGATCACTTTGAGTGACCTCCCCTTTTTAGTCACAGCTGGACTAGTGCTATGACCATTTTCTACATTACCGTCGAGAACGTGTATTGCCTGACGGGAAGAGTTTTCGTTATTTTCGTGGACATTTCCTGTGATATCCAAGAGCATCTGCGAGCCGCTAAGACTCATTCCGAGACTGCCAATACCGGGGGATGGGACAGAGAATCCTTCCGAGTCCATACGCACCACTTCGGCCTTTATCCCGTTAACCTTCCTTACAGTCTCTTTGACGTCCTGTCTGCTGATAGAATACGTTGAGGCTGGAAACATAATATATGCCTTAGATCCCCTTTGTTTGAATCGCATTACTATTTTGTTAAATAGACAAATGTAGTTATATTTAAAAATAAACATTATCACATTAACAATTTGTAATTACAATGTAGATAAATACTACGATATATACAAATGTAGCCTCTTTTTATAATTATATGTACAATATAGCCATATTCTGTCACGATTTCTAATTTCGATATAGACACACGTAGGCTCTTTTTGTTATTAAAAATTGGAAAACATATCCTTGCAAAGGCAATACATTAATGTAATTTCGGTTACATCCTTTGTTACTTATCGATACACACAAGTAATTACAGCTTATGTACAAACGATACTTTTAACAAAGTTTACAATAAACAACACTTACTACATTGTACATAAGAACATCATTTCAAGGACCATTTTCCAGGACCGCAGATATCTTGAAATTTATATAGCAGTTAGGTCGACTTAAAAATACACAGAATTTATTTTTATGCTAAACCTTTTCTCAAAACAATGTACATAGGGTACATGTAGTATCACGCCGCATGCTTACCTGGTCGTGGTTGAACGTTGCTGCAGTTGCTGTCTCCGAGGTCATGACTTAGTGACGCACGACTCATAACTTTCTCACGTGTGTTTTTCATTGGTCTAAATAACACGATGTAGATTTTCCTCAAGAATAGAAGGGTCAATATTACAGTGGCATTCACTAACAGTGACATGGTCAACGAGGCTACTCTTAAGGAAGAGTTGCTCGTAGCAAAATACGTAGGGATAAATGCTACCCATATAATAAATGTCGAAGTTGAACAAAATGTTATAAACTTAGTTTCGTTGAATCCATCTGGAGTCTTTCTTGTCTTCACAGCGTAAACAATACATATGATCATAAGTATAAAAGGATATATTAACACTCCGATGTAGGAAAAGTCCATACTATCATGACAAACTAAAACATTACGGATTGCGTCACCAGTTTTGTAGTCCATTTGTACAGCTTTTGGCGGATCGAATATCAACCACACAACTATTGCCACTAACTCTATAGCACAAAGAAGTATCGTTATCACCAGAGACGACTTGGAGCTGGTAAATCGTTTCATTCTTAGAATTTTAGCATTTTCTTTCATAGAAAATATTCTGTATATTCTATTAGTCTTCGTCAAAATGGTAGCATAGCAGACCGTATAACAAACTCCTAATAAGGTACGTCTGAAGCCGCAGATGACTGGTGAAGGTTTAGCCATAAACATAAACGTTGCTCCATAGGATAATACAATTCCCGCTAGCAAGACAAAGCTGAGCTCTATACCAGAAGCTTTTACAATAGGCGTTGACCGGAACCGGATATAGATCACAAGCACGAACAAACACAACAATATTCCTACGCTAGAAAACACACAAGCAAATATTGCGACGGGATCGCCAAAGGAAACGAACTCTAGAGGAAGTGGATGGCAAGCATTACGTAAGTTGTTTGGTGTGGAGCTTTGTGGACATGTTTCACAAGTGAATTCGTCTGACACGTATTGGTCCTTTGTACATTGTTTGCAGTACCAGCAACATGGCCGACTGGCCGTAACACGTCGTTCCTCACCAGTGTCACAGACGGATGAACAGACAGACACGTTGTATGGCAGCTTCTCGATGTCAAACCGGTACAGACCATCAGAGTCTTGAAAATAATCAAAAGGAGTATCAAATAAATTGTAAAACTAACTTTAAAGGACATGCGTTAAAATCTTGACCCTTAAAATTATTAGATCTAATCGTTCAACATGTAAACATTGTCTCCAAAAATAATAAAGAACGCCAATATAAGATATAGCAAACATGGAACTGAATGGAAAGTTACATATCTTAGAGATATAGAGATATATTATTTTCACAAGGTAGCAATATATCTAAATACAGACTAAAGCTTACATTTCACAGGAAAACAATATTAATATAGAGTTATGCAAACACTTCACAAGTTTATTGTAAGGTTATATATTACGGACATAATATGCTTCTTGCATTTATCAAATCTTGAAAGAAATAATTTTGCTGATATTTATGAAAAGTTTTGGGTTAAACTTATTTATGTAAAACCTGATATGGCTATGAACATGTGTATGTACTTGTAGTATCATAAATGTCTCTGACCGTTGTATAGTGCCGCTGCTGTCTTTCGATACCGATGTGTGTTTTACTAATGTATTGCTAGTTTACTGTATCTATTTATTAACATTTTACTTGAACTATTATCTGATTTGTTTGTGGACATATAGTTAATTAATATTCAGTTTATCTAATACAAATGATTGGGTTGGATAAAAGCATGGTTTCTGTGTTCACAGTAATAGCTTTTTGTTTCCTTCAGAAATAAATATTTATGGGAAAGTGATGTTTTTTATAATATCTGGTACACATGTTATGCTTCTTGCATTTATCAAATATTAAAAGAAATTATTTTGCTGATATTTATGAAAAGTTTTGTATATGAAACCTTCTATGGCTATGTACAGGTGTATGTACATTCGGTACAATAAATGTCTCTGACCGTTGTTTGGTATCGCTGCTGCCTTTTGATACCAATGCATGTTTTACTTACTGCTTCTATTTATTTACATTTTACTTGAACTATTTATAATTTGTCTGTAGATATATAGTAAATTAATATTTCAGTTTGAAGTCGTGCTTTCTTTGTTCACAGTAATAGCTTTTTGTTTCCTTCAGCAAAATTATTTGAGGGAAAGTAACGTTTTTTTTATAATTCCTGGTACACCTGTTATGTTGCTTTTTCAGTATTGCCAAAGGGAGTTCTAGTATATGTATGATTTCCCGTGAACTTGTCTTCCTCTGCCAATAACCTGATGTTTTTCTGCCAATCGGCTATGGTTACCTATTCTATTTTTATCAGTCAATGGATTATTTGCTACACTACCGGTGAAGTTTCCGATTTCCTGCCACTGGAACTTGTCGCCGTTCTTTCTGTACATCATAATGCTGTAGCGTGGAGGTCCGTCAGTACCGTTGATAAATTGGAACGGAAACCCCAACGGATCTGGAGGATTAATAAGAAGGGTTGACACAGGCACCGATAATTTACATCATTAATGGGAATGCCATAGATGGTTTGGATAACGTTGGTAGTTTAACAAGGACCACTGGAACTATAAACAGTGCTTGATGTTTTATCGAATATTCTGATTTTCTAACCTCCAATACGAAATTTTATCTGCGCCAAATATATTAGGCAAGTAAAATCCCAGCATCATCACAGTTCTTGCAACTGAACAAGTAATGGGGAAAAAAATTGGGTTTCCAGAACAAAGGAAAAACATTTGAAAGAAAGAGATGAAAGCAGAAAAAATCATTGAACGTTCAGGACGTGTTTTTGCAAAAGTTTGGAAAGGAAGGTGTTTAAAGAAAACAAAGGATAAGGAAGGACAAAGGAAATAAAAAAACTAAAGCAGGTCAAAACATAGGCTTCTTCATTTCACTTTCTAATCTGGAAAGGAAGAAACAGAAAGCATGACCAATGTAAAAATGAACACCTGCAATGTTTGGGACATAACAAGCTAGGACCGGGGATGTAGAAGGGTATAAGTCTGCTGCTTCGCCAACGATATCAACCATTTACATCCAGATAAAATTCAATTAATGTCAAGTTCTCGACATGAAAACCGAACTTATGATATGGAATCTACCAGACGAACTTGTTTTGCAAAATAGCAATCATTGAAATGTATACAGCATATAGGAAAATAGTGTTTCCCAGTAAGATGTTGATCGCGACCACAAAACGTGGTCTTAATCTATCTTCTTTTTTTATCGCACTTTTAAAGATACCTATGAACTCTATGTTATCCAGGGCCGTCAGTAGCGTCTCTCCGGTCAGTTTGGTGGCCATGTTAGGGCAGATTCCACGGTAGTAGAGTCCACATGCGTCTTGGTGGATTTTATGCAGGGCGTCAGCAAAGGCTGTGACGGCGTCCTGTACGTAGTAAAGGGACTGGAGCTGTTCATATCCTACAGGTAGAAGATGAACGTAACCAACACACATGTGATTGCATCTATGATATTTGGTACATTGTACAGCATGCCAAACATTTAGTACACAACACCATACAGCTGTTTTGTCCTTCTGTTACTCATAAGGGTCGAAAAGTAGGATATCCAAATTGGTTAAAACAGAAATGGGGGATGAACGTAAAGGACTCAAATGTGATTGCTTCTATACAATTTGGTATATAAACATTGTACAGCATGCCAAAATAACACACTAAACCATACAGCTGTTTCGTCCTTCCGAGACTCATCGCTGACGATAAGGGCCGAAAAGTAGGATATCCAATTTGGTTAAAACAGAAATGGGGGATGAACGTAAAGGACTCAAATGTGATTGCTACTTTACAATTTGGTCATATAAACATTGTACAGCATGCCAAAATAACACACTACACCATACAGCTGTTTCGTCCTTCCGAGACTCATCGCTGACGATAAGGGCCGAAAAGTAGGATATCCAAATTGGTTAAAACAGAAATGGGGGATGAACGTAAAAGACTCAAATGTGATTGCTTTTATACAATTTGGTAATATAAACATTGTACAGCATGCCAAAATAACACACTACACCATACAGCTGTTTCGTCCTTCTGAGACTCATCGCTGACGATAAGGACCGAAAAGTAGGATATCCAAATTGGTTAAAACAGAAATCGGGGATGAACGTAAAAGACTCAAATGTGATTGCTTTTATACAATTTGGTAATATAAACATTGTACAGCATGCCAAAAGAACACACTACACCATAAGGTGCTTCGTCCTTCTTAGACTCATCGCTGACGATAAGGACCGAAAAGTAGGATATCCAAATTGGTTAAAACAGAAATGGGGGATGAACGTAAAAGACTCAAATGTGATTGCTTTTATACAATTTGGTAATATAAACATTGTACAGCATGCCAAAAGAACACACTACACCATAAGCTGCTTCGTCCTTCTAAGACTCATCGGTGATGCTTATGGTCAAACAAGGTAGAAATCATAATTGATCTTAACAGGGTATCACATTATAAATATATAGTAGATGTTATTCATAGACCATTGAATTTACATCCCTATTGGCGATTAGGTGATTAAGGAGCGTGTGATGCATATTGAATTGTGTTTAATTGCGATAGTTATTTCCTTTTTACATTCTCAATCTATTTCTTCTCGGGAATATCTTTATGTCTACCTTATGTAAGCTTAATATGATAACACTAACATATGTTACCACAAACAGTTCCAACCTAAGAAGGTTTCCCTTTATACATGTATTACATCGTGTTAAAATAGTAAAAATAAATCAGAAATAGCAAAAGGCATTGGCTAGTTAAACATATATGTAAGGTAGAAATTGACCTCGTAAAAGACCTTGGCTATTTCTAAGGTAGATAGAAACTTCGTCATAGATAGAAATAAAGCATGTCTAAGGTAGATGCAGGTTATGCCTAGTCTAAGACCCCGGACAAGCTTAATCACCCTAAGCATACCTGAGCAGTTCTGTGCCTGTACACTCAGTAGGTAGATATAATTATTACAATCGAAACTTAAAGAGAATATATAGTCAAAACTTTCCTCTCCATGTCGTACCCCACCGCAAGCCTTAAAGAGCACATGTATTACCGTTAGCAGCACTGAGTTGTTCCTTGCCCGTACACGGACTTGTGGATTTATCCGAGAGTTTACAGTTGAAATGGAACTCCCAGTATTCCTGGAACCACGGATTCCATGTGTTCGTTGCCGGAGTCAGGCTAAAAGGGACATAATTTAATAATTCATTATCTCTATAGAAAGAAATAATTGATAATTTTATTATTTGCATTTTCTTTGTATAGTCCTTAGAAACAACTTAAACAGCAATATTTTTTAATTGGAAACTACTAAGGTCTTTCCGTTAAACTATTTGTGTAATTAGAGATGAATAATCGTGCTAAGTCAAATAAGATTATGACGACATTTCAGTAATGTCTTCTTTGACGTTAGACGCCTAGCGGAACTGGTAACCACGGATAGCATAACCAGTTCCTGCAAAATTGGCTGTTCCGCCAGTTGGTAGAACAAAATGAGACCACAAAGCACAATAGCATAAAGTTGTCTCTACCGCGAATTATGGAATAGGATGAATGGAACCGTGTTGCATACTATCATTACTATTAAAACATGCATTTCGATCCTTAAATGAAACATCTTTCATCAGCATTAATACTTACCTGGTAAAGTATTCATCGAAACCCTTCAACTTCCTGGCCAAGGGTTGTACAGCTATGGCCCCGCTCACCACCTGTTGTATGGTCTCGTCAAATTGTCGCCCTGCCCATGCGTCAACACCTATCCAGCGAACCTTGTCTCCCAATGACTTCCGGTCAACCGCCTGGAACAGCGACTTGGCAAGGCCGTAGTGAGTGATGAGTATGACGACAACTTTACCTGAGCAAATCAAAAGTTTCCACATAAAATCACAAGTTATTCACACACACAGAGGTACCGTAGAGCAAGAATATGTATCGAATGGCTGCCAATTTGCAGACAACTAATTTAATACGTCTTTCGTATACAATTGCTACCATTCTAATGTTGAGAATACACCGCTTTACCACGAAACCCTACCGGTACGTTACTTTGTCCTCATTCGCTGTATAACACACACCCTTTTACGTGCATCAACATAAGGTAATTGCCTACCGTGTGTGTTTTTGGCATCCGAAATCCTGTGTGCTATCGTTTCTAGTTCGTCATCAAGCCCAACTTTTGAAAGTTTTATTTCTTCTGTTAAACCAAAACAGATGCCTTCTTCCTCAGCCAAACGTTTCATCTCAAAGTACAGATTTGCGCCGTAGGTCGTCTGTTCGTAAACAGCTACGACATACCACCACTCCAGTTGGCTGAAAAACAGACAGGATCTGTTGTATAACACATAGCATAACCCGTTGTGAGATTATTATGGCGGTTATGAACATTTTTCTCTGAAGATGCGGTTTCAAATCTGCAAACGAAAAGTTATCTTTTTTAAACCTGCGCCTTTTAACGATACAAAAACAATGAAATGTTGATAATTGATCACTATAAAAACATGCCAACATGATAGGGGATATTGAAGACGTGGGTTATTTTTATTCCCAAATGTATATACACAGATATGACAGTTTTATATAACAATTTTTTTTTATTTAACATGGTAATACTTTTGTAAACGAGGCAGCAACTCCCGCACAAATACAAAAGAATGCCATATAGTTGTACATTTTATTCTCCATCCCTTACTGTAGAAACTCGACTGATTAGGAAGTGTGTAAGCTCCAAAGTGATGGTGGTGGTCGTACAGTTTAAAAACGTATGGAATGGAATTATTAGAAGAAAAAAAAGTGGTTACGCTAAAGTACATGATTTCCAAGCAGAATAATATCGAAGTTGTTATGATAAACCCTATCATGGTAAACGTGGCATATACTAATTTTACTCTTTTCGTTTGGACCAACTCCATGGAGACAGCTAAAGCAATGGTCACTTACGTGAGAATGTTAACGATTACTCGGGCCTGGAAGGCATCAGAGGGAACAGTTCTCTTGAAGAAGGAAAAGCGACCCTTGTCACTTAGTTCTGGACTAGTTGACCAATAGCTTATCTACAACAACAGATCTGCACATGTAGGAACCCCTAAACCAACATGAGCCAAAGCAAAAAACGTTTGATCTATGGTTGACGAGTTTTGAAGCTTGAAGCTCCCTAGCAATAGTTAAAACGACTGTTCTATTACAAGAAAGTACACTTTTTATATTTTCATTATTTTTTTCGTTTGTTATTTCCGGTTTGATAAGGTTTACTTTTTCCCTGGAAGAAATATCCTATGAAATTCCTATACAAAAAATTCAAGTATATCGCTTTTAGTGAATGTGAGAATCATTTAAAAGTGTGCTGTTAGTTATTTGATTGATCATCGATTTTTCTCTCGTTGAATTTTGAATTTTCAACTTACAAAATATAAATTAAAATAAATATGTAAACAAGGAAAAACTTTGTCGTGATGACTTTATAAACACAATATATAAATGTAAATTCTTGAAAAATATCACTAGTTGTGTGTAAGTATATGCTCTATATTCAGAATTTACAATTATTTTACATTATATTTTAGAGCATGTTCAGTACGTAAACGTGTACCTTTCTTACCTGTGGTACTTTGAAAAGTCGCAAGAAGCTTGCAACGGCTATAGAAACTTGACTAAACGCTGCACCAACTACCCCGACCGCCCTGTTGCCCATACGCACTGGACCAGTAGTGGAGTTCCGGTATGGGATGCTTCCATCACGACAAACATATCCATCTTCAGCCGGATCTAAATCAAAAGTTACTCCGTCCATGCTGACGAATTCTAACGCGTTCTCCAAGGCGACCGTATCCGTTTCACATGTATCCATACTAACAAGGCCTATTTTGAGATTTTGAGATTTGTCGTTTATTTGTTTTAAGGTCCAGACGGCTGTTTCCAGAGTTTGAATGCCATCCTGTTCGTGGATACCCCCACACCGGCCGTTGTCTGTTGCTCTGTGAATTGGAAATAAGCCACCCAAAAAGACGTCACCACTCACGTTTGCCCACAATATTCCATGAGTAGGCTGCGCTATTACAGAAAAAATAATGATGAATACCTCGTACCCGATTAAATATGCCATCATTGTTGTGGTACTTTTTCCAAAAGTTTGAAAATGTTGTGATTTAACTGTCATATTCCATATGACAAAACTGCTTTTCTAAGACTTCGCTGAACGTCTTTCATAACGAATGTAACGGTCATTTGCTGGTTGGCAAAGTTGCTCTGCCGAGAAAATCGCAGTAAAGAATTGCATAATGAAGTAAACCTGGTAACGTTAACTTCAACAAAGTTCTCATCTTGTTTCTAAGGAATACACATATCGGTTACACGAGGGCTACAATAACTAGACTTAAAACTAATTGCACAATATGATACCAGGTATAAATCGATACTCTTCAGAAATGATACAGGCCAGCATTTCCGTTAGGAAAAAGGTACCAATAAACGGTATGTGTCTTTGGTTAGAAAGGAATTGTCCGAAATCTAGAAGAGAAATATTACTTCATCAGGTAGCCGTATTGTCCTGGTCCTGAGTGGCTCCTGAAATAAAAATGAAAAGGCAAGTAAGATGTATGCTGATGATAATTAAAGAAAAGTGTATGTCCCTCGTTTGGAAGGTTTCATTTATCATGCACGGCCTACAATAACCTGTACGCGGCCACCGTATGATATTCTTATCTCTCGTTAGTAGTTACCCTCGCTGTTAGGAGGGCGCTAGCAAACATTTTGATCGCATTGTCAACTGCCTCAAATACGTGTTCCCTTTTGTTATATGTCCTTATAAGTAGACCATACATTGAACTGGTTCATTAATGTACACAGTAGGTTTTGTATCTCCCGTCATGTTTTCCTATTAAGAGGCGTTTGGTAAGTCCCTCCTTAAAATACCGGTAGAATGCCGAAGGGATGCATTACGCCTTTGTCTGCCTCTGTCGAGTTTGGAAAAGTATGGTGGATGTGAAAATGATGGTTGAATGTCCATATCATAAAACATTACATTTGTTGTTTGAAACAAAATTACCCAAAGCAAACATTTACAGATACATCGACAGGTATTATGATTTGAGAGGCTGGATAAGATGAATTTTACCATGTCTGTAGTTTTGGAGGACATAAACCACGGTTTTATGGATATAGGCGGAAGAAACTGTTGGTATTACCACACAATCAACGTATATCAACATCAGGCTGTAATAACATTATCACAGCATCAACACTACATTTACCAGACGGAAGATAACGTAACTTCCCCGTATTACTTTTTCAACTAAATGATAACAATGATATACATTGGTTACGCTAACGAAACGAATACGTTATAAGTACTTCAAGTACTTCTCTCCGGATGGTGTTTTGTAAAGTTTTTAAAAATTTCCTGTTCAAATCTATTTTCTCAGCGTAATTTATGGTTTTCATGGATCTTGGACTAAATGGTTTCATAATCGTTGAAAACTAGCTTTACATTCAAATTCATTGAAGTTATCCCGTTAGCGGTTTACTTTTATTTCTTTTGTAGGAAAATATGACTATTTGTTTCATAGAGGAAACAAATAATCATGTTTCCCTATCATGTGGGCTATAATATATAAAAAAAATATACACAAGCAATGTATGCATCGAGACAAGTCATAGCTTGACAAGGTTACCAGTCAGCGCTAATCTTTATTGAAACGTCGGCGCTAATCTTTACTGAAATGTCGGCGCTAATCTTTACTGAAATGTCGAAATGTCGGCGCTAATCTTTACTGAAATGTCGGCGCTAATATTTATTGAAATGTCGGCGCTAATCTTTATTGAAACGTCGGCGGTAATCTTTACTGAAATGTCGGCGCTAATCTTTATTGAAACGTCGGCACTTATCTTTATTGAAACGTCGGCACTACATCTTTACTGAAACGTCGGCGCTTATCTTTATTGAAATGTCGGCGCTAATCTTTACTGAAATGTCGGCGCTACATCTTTACTGAAATGTCGGCGCTAATCTTTACTGAAACGTCGGCACTTATCTTTATTGAAACGTCGGCACTACATCTTTACTGAAACGTCGGCGCTACATCTTTACTGAAACGTCGGCACTTATCTTTATTGAAATGTCGGCGCTAATCTTTATTGAAACGTCGGCGCTAATCTTTACTGAAATTTCAGCGCTACATCTTTACTGAATCGTCGGCGCTTCATCTTTACTGAAACGTCGGCGCTACATCTTTACCGAAGCATCGGCGCTTCATGAAACGTTGGCGCTATTTTTTTATTTTTCACTGAAATATCTGTACTACATACATTATTACAGTTTCGTTATTATATCGATGTTAAAGTGTCTGTTGATACTGGCAATCATTTAAATAAGTGGAATACATGTGATTAGTTGTAACATATTTAGCAATACCGATCGATTATACGACCTAACGCCTCTAGTGGATCTAACATACATGTATAACAGTGTCATTGATTTGGGTGTTAATTACGCCTAACCTGTACGTAATACCTAGCTGATGACTTACCTGAGTATGAAACCTGACTGATTACCGTCAGATCAATTAGTCTGTTGGGAGTCACGGAGTTCTCTTTAGCCTTGGCGAGTCATCATACAACCACTCAAACAACGCAAACACGCTCTCCGCAACCTCAAACGAATCTACAAAATGGGAAAACTTAATATCATCCTATATGGTGATCGTGGAAAATAAACAACGCAATAAAAAAAAAGTGAAAAAAAGAGTCCTTGATTACGAAGAATTGTAATTCAGAAAAGGAAAGACTCATATGCAGAGGATGAAACATATTGCTATAATGTCGGAGCGACATATTTTCGTTGAATTGTTTCTTGAAAAATCTTCGAGTTTCAAATCTAGGTATAGCCAAAAGTCCTATCTTACTCTTTGTTAGAATGGTAACGAGTTCCCGGGAATAATATCGAACAAATTTTATGTCGCAAATATAGCAAAAACAACAGTTTCGTATCGTCAACATTTTAAACTGATCGATACACACAGTTAAACCTGATTTGATAAGTCTGGAGGTGGTCGAATAATTACCATAAAATCCTCGGTTTAGAGGACATAAAACTTAAACTTAACAGTAAACCCTGGTGCGATACATTTTAGAGGACATCAAACTTTACAGTAAACCCTGGTCTGATAAGTCTAGAGGACATACAACTAAACAGTAAACCCTGGTCTGATAAGTGTAGAGGACATCACACTAAACAGTAACCCTGGTCTGATAAATCTAGGGAACATAAAACTAAACAGTAAACCCTGGTCTGATAAGTCTAGCGAACATCAAACTAAACATTAAACCCTGGTCTGATAAGTCTAGAGGACATCACACTGAACAGTAAACTCTGGTCTGATAAGTCTAGAGGACATCACACTAAACAGTAACCCTGGTCTGATAAGTCTAGGGGACATCACACTGAACAGTAAACCCTGGTCTGATAAGTCTAGAGGACATCAAACTAAACAGTAAACGCTGGTCTGATAAGTCTATAGGACATAAAACTAAACAGTAAACCCTTGTCTGATAAGTCTATGGGACATAAAACTAAACAGTAAACCCTGGTCTGATAAGTCTAGAGAACATAAAACTAAACAGTAAGCCCTGGTCTGATAAGTCTAGGGGACATCACACTGAACAGTAAACCCTGGTCTGATAAGTCTAGAGGACATACAACTAAACAGTAAGCCCTGGTCTGATAAGTGTAGGGGACATCACACTAAACAGTAAACCCTGGTCTGATAAGTGTAGGGGAAATCACACTAAACAGTAAACCCTGGTCTGATAAGTGTAGAGGACGTACAACTAAACAGTAAACCCTGGTCTGATAAGTCTATAGGACATAAAACTAAACAGTAAACCCTGGTCGGATAAGTCCAGAGAACATACAACTAAACAGTAAACCCTGGTCTGATAAGTGTAGAGGACATACAACTAAACAGTAAACCCTGGTCTGATAAGTGTAGGGGACATCACACTAAACAGTAAACCCTGGTCTGATAAGTCTAGAGGACATCACACTAAACAGTAACCCTGGTCTGATAAGTCTAGGGGACATCAAACTAAACAGTAAACCCTGGTCTGATAAGTCTAGAGGACATCAAACTAAACAGTACACCCTGGTCTGATAAGTCTAGAGGACATCAAACTAAACAGTAAACCCTGGTCTGATAAGTCTAGAGAACATAAAACTAAACAGTAAGCCCTGGTCTGATAAGTCTAGGGGACATCACACTAAACAGTAAACCCTGGTCTGATAAGTGTAGAGGACATCACACTAAACAGTAAGCCCTGGTCTGATAAGTTTAGAGGACATCACACTAAACAGTAAACCCTGGTCTGATAAGTCTAGAGGACATACAACTAAACAGTAAACCCTTGTCTGATAAGTCTAGAGGACATCAAACTAAACAGTAAACCCTGGTCTGATAAGTCTAGAGAACATCACAATTTACAATAAACCCTGGTGCGATAAGTCTAGAGGACATCAAATTTTACAAATAACCTTCGTGCGTTAAATAGAGCGGACATCAAACTTTACAGTAAGTCCTGACGCAGTAAGTCTTAAGGACTCCCACAACTTAATCAGCCAATCAGCGTTTGTAGCTCCTATCTGAAATAAGTTCCGGCTAAGTACTGGGCCACTGAAGGAGTTGAATAAGGAACTGATGACAGATTTTTAGATAAATGAAATGTTCAGCTATTTAACTTTTGAAAAATATATACTTTTGATATATTTCCATGTCTGTGTGCGGATTTGCACAGGGGCAAAATGTCTGGGCGCGTTTCTAATTTGGGTCACCGGTTTTGCTTGTAAACTTCCGGTTGTCAACTTCTTGCCGCTGTAACACTCCAATATGCCACTAAACCTACCAAAAAAGTCATTTTGTAGCCTTTGTAAGTTATGTATTTATGAATCTAGACAGTTGTCACTAGTTTTGAACTTCAGATATTAAATTTATTAGCTAAAATGTTTGGTAATAACATATAGTAAATTATTTAGTTGTGTGAGTCCTTAAGAGCATCAAACTTTACAGTTTACCCTGGTGTGATAAGTCTAAAGAACATCAAGTTTTACAGTAAACCCTGGTACGATAAGTCTACAGAACATCAAGTTTTACAGTAAACCCTGGTACGATATAGGGGGAACAATCTTCACAGTATAAGACTGTGTGGTAAGTCTACCTTGAGTGTGGGAGGGGGTTAGACTGGTTACCAGCCCCTAAGTTTATATAAAGAATTTATCGGCTGCATTTTACTACTGGCTTATCTCCCCCTAGTTTAGAAGAATCAGACATCCAAGTGATCAAACTTTTTAGAGTTAAAGTTATTTTCTTAATTATTCAATATACTGGAGACGGTGGCCAGTCTAGGTGTGGGTATGCCTTCTCGATATTCCCCTTCTAATGTTTTACGTATGCCTTTATAAAGCACCTTTTACTTGTGTTACATAAGTATATCTAAACAGTGTAGATTATATAAATATATATATATACATGCATGAACATATTTCGTTTTAAAACAGTGCATGTATGTCCACTAGGTGTATAAAGTTTTGACTAAATTTGTTTCTTACCGTAATTTAATAGAACCCCAAGGACACGTTAAATAATGTCGAAAGAGACATTTCTTCCGGTAAATCCACGAACTAAACAAGGCGAGTGTACGCAACGTTAATGTATATCTGTGTCGCGATTTGGACAAGAAACAAAATACTCACTTCATAACTATGTGTGTCGTGTGTTAACATCCATTAAACTATGCGGTAAACACAGAGGTGTTCCGTATATTTAAGTAATGACTTTGACCTAAGGTGATGATGACTGGATGATGAAAGGAAATGCCGCTTAAGTCGATCGTCTATAATTACCTTATAGTCCTCACAAACACAAATGGGGAAGTACTGGGGAAATTGAAAGTTTAGGGAAAACGTTATAAATATGTACATCATCGGCGAATACAATTTAAAGTGGTGGATTCAGTATGAATAAATACAGTTAACTCATGCGTAACAACTACAGCGTGCATATTAATCATAACCGAGTACAGAGTGCATGCTGTCTTAACAGTATAATTATAGCAAGTCTCTTGTGATGTAGGAGCACAGTCCAGTGGTTGGTTGGTGGCTTAATGTCCTTGTGTTTCCTGACCGTATTTTAACGTTTGATAAAATCTTGGTATTATATGAATACATTTATTCAAAACATAAAATATGGCTTATCTTCTTAAATTAATTTAACTTGATAAAATCCTGACATCAAATACAAATATTATCTATTGGCAATATATGTCATTATGTCGATTGATTAACTGCTGACTTTAAAAATAAACTAAGATTAAGAACTGATATTTATCTTTAACTTAACTGTATTATGTCGTCATTATATTGTCTTGATTAACTTCTGACACTAAAAGCACGGATCAATGTTTATATTGACATGACATCATTTACCTAGCTCTGTAAATTATGTTGTCATCATATCGTCGGATTAACTCCTGTCAATAGATACAAAGATTATCTATTGACATTATTTCTATTAATTAACAGCGTTTATCATGTCGTTATTCCACTCGGTGGAGTTACTTCTGGCAATAAAAACAATAAGATTGGCCCATCGACAATTTGAGTCATTTAGGGCCAAACAACAATTTTAAAAACATAGACCTTTATAAAAAATGAATACATGAAAACCAGAAACAAAAGGTTAACATTTGTAAAAGATGTCAAAATATATCAATAGCAAACGAATTGTTTATGAAACATCATACCTTATTAAAGAGATTAATTGAATGTAAATAACCGCCATACATTATTGTGTTGCTGGATTGTTTTCTTACGCTATGCCTTAAAATCAACTTTTTATACATTATTTCTCATGAACATATCTCAAAGATTAGAAAACTCGATTATCTCCTAACATTATTTCGTTGGATTACGCAATGTTTACATTATTTCTAATACACTATTTTTTTGCTTTGTAATACAATTGTGCTATATTGACAAACACAATGGCATAACCCACACATTAAGGGGCAAAAGTGACGGAGAGAAACAAATGTATGGAGCAAAACTTTAAGTGTCAACCTCTCGACCCCATATATCCTCTGCATCCTCCCCTCCTACCCCCGAGGCATGTCTTCTGTACCGACAATTACAGACAGGAAACCGTACACTAAACATCCACACAGGAATATTTACGCTAACATTTACCTGGACGGACGTGACTTGTGACAAACAGTATACGATTAACAGAGGAAACATTTCACTCCTCTTTATTGCTTGAATTTTCGGGTTTTGAAATGCAATCATTAAATGTCTGTCACGGATAAACAGAAATAAAATAAAGACAATCATATAGAAATAATTTGATTAACATGCTAAAACCTGCACAACCTCTTTTCTCTCCATCTAATCAATGATGTCTTAATACACAAATCATGACTGAATCGTTATCACACCTAGTGGTATACGTATTAAATATATGTGTATCGTCCAACACTTACACATCAGTGATGGTCCTTTAGATAGTACATACCATAAATCTGCTAGATCCGTTCAGAAGCACAATCCAACCTAATGTAACATAGAAGTGTTTATAAATTAATATGTTTATATTTAGTTGGCGGTGACAATACTGATTGTTGTCATTGTTATCGGTATCCTCCCTCTGTGTGTAACGATAAACATCATAACACCCACACTACAATATCCTCCGTCGTTATCTCCATACCATCCTCGGATAGACCACACCATGGGATACACGTGTGTTAGAGGATTGCGTGATAACATTGTCGTCCTATTCATCAGCTATGGGGTTTTCCCTTGAGACAAAATTACATAAAACTCGTTTAATCTTGTCCCAGTAAAACCTCAATGTCAACTCTGATATTTAATAAATTAGACTCCAACACTGCGGTGATCTCGACACTGATACTTGCACTAAATCGGACTTTACGGCAAGGTCACATGACCAATGAGAGTGTCACGTTACAAGGTTCCATGGGACGTTTTCAAGCTTTCAAATGATTACATTTTTGTTTACCTGCCGTCTGCCTGTTGAAATGACAGAGTGATTTCCCTCGCTACTGCGGATGATTCTGAATTCACGCTAGCGATATATTGCTGACAAAATCAAATATTCGTTAATGAGTTTTGAATCGCACACGTATTTAACATCTATCAACAGAGCTAATTCTGAACTTGAAGCACTACCATCTGGCCCAGTAAATTGCAAGCTAGTCTACAAAGTCCTACTGCTAAAAAGTGCGTTTTGTATCGTTCCTAGTTATGTAATAAAACAGGTATATGGTGCCCTCACATGATTAAGTAAAAATAGTTGGCACTCGTTGGTGCTTATTGTCGACCATATTATGTAATGTTGCACTAGTCCTTCGTTCTCGTTCTATACTACTGCAAACAGTTAACTACCAACACCCCGAGTAACACTTATGCCATTGACTTTACCATGGGAAAGCATTAAGCGACTGTATATTTACTATGGTATATTCTAATGTTATTTTGAGTTACCGTTGGTTTGCCTTTAAAGTTATCATGATTTTTTGTAGTTACTATGGTATTAATCATTTTGAGTTACTAAGGTGTTTGCTATCCTGAGTTAGTGATATATATGTAGGTTTTAGATACTAAGCTGCTTATATATATATACATTGTAAAACCACATTCCGCAATGGAAATGAAATTCTTAAATCGATGAAACTTTGAACAAAGGAAAGATTTACACAGAGAACATTGAACAAAGAAGAAGAGACACGGACAAGATGTTCCAGAAATCAAGGCCTTGTCTGCGTCATTGACGGCATTCCCCATGTTATTGTAAATCAAGGTAAGATCGTAGTAGTATCACGTCCGTAAAGAGATAGCCACGGTGGTGACATTGTTGTATGGAGCTAATGTTTTATTTATGATATCTTGAATTACTGCGGTATACGTTGTTTTGGACTACGAGGGTAATTTAATGTTGAGTTAGTTAAGATGATAAGTAAGGAATGACTGCTGCGATGTCTGCCGCCTTTGTCTGTATCTCCATTATAAAGGCAATCAAACACTTATGAATGATATCAGTGTGAGTGTGACACCAGCATTTTAATATTATAATTGAAGGGACGGTTCATTTTCTATACGCAGGGCTTTGAAAATGATGATAGTTTGAATTATATAGTTTTTTTCCTATTATTAGTGTTTTATTTTGAAAGGGTAAATGCTGTGAATATGTTAGTGTGAACGTGTATTGGATATACCTCCAATCACTTATTCCTTGGTTTCCACTTTTTTTTCGTTTTGTGTAGACCATGAGGAGCCTTGACTTCAATTCGAATTTCCCGAATACACGTTTTCTTCTGTTTTTCCTTACTTTCTATCCCATCCCTAATCCTTTAACCACATTAATGCTGATTCCAGCTGGTTTGAGTTCTCTGTGTCGTGCAGCATTCCTACATTTGGGTTGGGTTTTTTTCTTTTTTTTCTGTGTTTACTTTTAGTTCGTGTTGGACATCCTGTATTGTTTCTTTTTCGTTAACGTATTGATAACATTTCCCTATATTCTAACCTTTAATGACGCGTGTCATGCAGATGTTAAAGTTAAAGAACACTCTCTCTCAAACTTTTGTTTGCAATAATGACGAGCATAGGACACGTTCTTGGTTGTTTTAGGTTAACGTTTTCATTTTTACTGCTCAGGACATTTTGTATGACCCCTCAACACTGCTACATTGTACCACTGTAACTTTCTTGACTGATTGTCATGTGTTTCCTTTCCTTTTCGTTTTGTTGGTCTTTCTCCCTAATACTAAACATTGCTCCCTGTTTTCTTTCTCCCATTTCGTCTCGGACACTTGTCTTTGAGATTGGGTACTGTTAAAGTGCATTACATTTTAGCCTGTTTTAAACACTTTCGGAACTGTTTGTTGTTGATGTAGTTCCGCTGCCGTTGCACACATAAACTTTCAACGACCATTTTTTTTAAATTTATGATTACATCAGCAGTTGCAATATCAAAGGACTCGCACATCCCATTAGAATTACTTAACATTACTCATTGTTTTTCTGAAATGTCAATGAAAAAAAGCTACGGTGGGCATAGTGTCAAAGATATCATGAGAATTGAAAAGGCACAGGTTCTATCCAGGTATTCCATCATCATGTCGTTTTTATCCAAACAATATTTTGCTTTAAGCTTCATGCACATTTGTACATGTTTTATCGCCTTCCCCGTGGCTGGTCTAGTTAAAGACTTGACTGTGACAGACTTGGCTGTGATAGACTTTGCTGTGACAGACTTGGCTGTGATAGACGTGACTGTGACAGACTTGGCTGTGATAGACGTGACTGTGATAGACTTGGCTGTGATAGACTTTGCTGTGATAGACGTGACTGTGATAGACGTGACTGTGACAGACTTGACTATGACCTTGACTGTGATAGACTTGACTGTGACAGACTTGACTGTGATAGACTTGGCTGTGATAGACTTTGCTGTGATAAACTTGACTGTGACAGACTTGACTATGACAGACTTGACTGTGATAGACTTGGCTGTGATAGACTTTGCTGTGATAGACTTTGCTGTGACAGACTTGGCTGTGATAGACGTGACTGTGACAGACTTGACTATGACAGACTTGACTATGACAGACTTGACTGTGATAGACTTGGCTGTGATAGACTTTGCTGTGATAAACTTGGCTGTGATAGACTTTGCTGTGATAAACTTGACTGTGACAGACTTGACTGTGATAGACTTGACTGTGATAGACTTGGCTGTGGTGCCTGGCTTTATGTGTAAGTTAGACTTGATCTCGGAACGTCTTTAGCTTGTTTTCTTTGTTGAGTAGTTAACAATGCAATCTTCTTGTTCTCGCGCTCCCACAATAAATACAATACTTTGGTCCTGTGCACCCACAATAAATACAATATTTTGGTCCTGTGCACCCACAATAAATACAATATTTTGGTCCTGCGCACCCACAATAAATACAATATTTTGGTCCTGCGCACCCGCAATAAATACAATATTTTGGTCCTGCGCTCCCCATAATCAATACAATAATTTGGTCTCACGCACCCAACAATACAATATTTTTGTTTTGAACTCCCCACAATCAAGGTTGTTTTAAGTAATGTTACATATGGTTTTTAGTAAACTTTGCACTGCTTTTTCCTATTTTACTTTTAAGTTATCTTAAACGTTTTTAATAATAATGAGAATTTCTCCTGGAACACGTAGTGGACCTATCCACCTTGTGTGTTTTCCCCTGTTGTTCATCGATAAACGTTCCTATTGTCACACAGGAAGTGGATGTTTGTTTTATATTGATATTTATATAAGTTGTTGTTGTTGTCTTAATCTATACATATTCAATCTCAATAGTTTGCACACGCTACACTTGTGTTACAGCTGCGTTTAAAAATCCATAATTTTACCGAATGATGTTTTAACAAACGATACCGTGCTGATTACAAAACTGGATTACTTTGAGACGTTTTAAAGTTGTCAGCGTTATGACTCGAGGTTACACTACGTCCATAGTCTCCATCATTGATGATACATGTATATGTATACAGGTCAAAGGTCGTAGATCTCCACAATCACCGAAGGTGGTCACGCGGTGTAAGAGATTACATTTTTGCTCACTTATATCAACGTGTTTGTTCAGGCCTCGACGATTAAATTGTTGGTGGTGAACATCATCCCCCGCCTACGGATCGAACAGTGGGACACAGTCGACCGTGGTAGTCAATGGAACAGGATCAGATTATACATTATAATACGTTAGGTTAGTGAAGCGATGATTCATAACTGTTTAGGATTATACAGTGTTCATAACTTTACACAAAAATAGGGGTTTTACATAAATTTACACTATAGAATAGAGTTGATTCAACACGTTGCACAAAAAGCAAAGTGATGAATCATAACTTTAAAACAAAAAGTATATAGCATTGATTAATAACTTTACAAAACAATCGTAAAAGCGTTGATTTATAACTGAACACAATAGTATTACATTGATTCATTACTAGACAAATCAGAATGATTTGAAATATAAGGGTAATTATTTGAAACATGTCATTTTATAATCTTGAATAAAGAATTGTATTTTATATTTAATTCTCATATATTGAGAAAAATGTTTATGTTAGATTCTATATTTTAATTCCTTAATTAACTCTACATGACTGCATTCCCTGCCTTTATTGATAGGTTTACACTACAGTCCGCGTTCTCTACCTTTATTGATGCAATATCATTGTGATCCGAATGCTTTTCGTTTCCACCTTCGCTGCTGTATATCAGTATTTTATCAGTATTGCCTAGTATGCCTAAAAACTTATTTACGCATGCTGTACCATATTTGGTAAAGTAACGCAAAGCATGTGCAAGGTACATTTCTGTGTAAATATAAACATAACACCTACCGATCACATTTAATCTGTAGCTTCCTCCCTGTTGTTTTTATTTTATTATTTTAAACGGACGTGAAAAGATTAAAAAAAAAGATTCGTCAGTGACCGTGTGGTGTGATCAGTCATTGGCCGTGTGTCGTGATCAGTCAGTGACCATGTGGTGTGATCAGTCAGTGACTGTGGGGTGATCAGTCAGTGGCCGTGTGGTGTGATCAATCAGTGGCCCTGTGGAGTAATCAGTCAGTACCCATGTGGTGTGATCAGTCAGTGGCTGTGGTATGATCAGTCAGTGACCGGGTGGTGTGATCAGTCAGTGACCGTGGGGTGTGATCAGTCAGTGACCATGTGGTGTGATCAGTCAGTGGCTGTGGTATGATCAGTCAGTGACCGTGTGGCGTGATCAGTCAGTGACCGTGTGGTGTGATCAGTCATTGGCCGCGTGGTGTAATCAGTCAGTGAGCGTGAGGTGTGATCAGTCAGTGACCGTGTGATGTGATCAGTCAGTGGCCGTGTGGTGTGATCAGTCAGTGACCGTGTGGTGTGATCAGTCAGTGGCCCTGTGGAGTAATCAGTCAGTAACCATGTGGTGTGATCAGTCAGTGGCCGTGTGGTGTGATCAGTCAGTTCAGTCAGTGGCCGTTAGGTGTGATCAATCAGTGACCGTGTGGTGTGATCAGTCAGTGGCCGTGAGGTGTGATCAATCAGTGACCGTGTGATGTGATCCGTCAGTGACCATGTGGTGTGATCAGTCAGTGACTGTGGTATGATCAGTCAGTGACCGTGTGGTGTGATCAGTCAGTGGCCGTGTGGTGTAATCAGTCAGTGAGCGTGTGGTGTGATCAGTCAGTGGCCGTTAGGTGTGATCAATCAGTGACCGTGTGATGTGATCAGTCAGTGACCATGTGGTGTGATCAGTCAGTGGCCGTGTGGTGTTGTAATCAGTCAGTGGCCGTATGGTGTGATCAGTCAGTGACCGTGTGGTGTGTTCAGTCAGTGACCGTGTGGTGTGATCAGTCAGTGACCATGTGGTGTGATCAGTCAGTGACCGGGTGTTGTAATCAGTCAGTGGCCGTGTGGTGTGATCAGTCAGTGACCATGTGGTGTGATCAGTCAGTGACTGTGGTGTGATCAGTCAGTGACCGTGTGGTGTGATCAGTCAGTGGCCGTGTGGTGTGATCAGTCATTGGCCGCGTGGTGTAATCAGTCAGTGAGCGTGTGGTGTGATCAGTCAGTGACTGGGTGTTGTAATCAGTCAGTGGCCGTGTGGTGGAATCAGCCAGTGACCGTGTGATGTGATCAGTCAGTGGCGGTGTGGTGTGATCAGCCAGTGGTCGTGTGGTGTGATCAGTCAGTGGCCTTGTGGTGTGATCAGTCAGTGACCGTGTTGTGTGATCAGTCAGTGGCCGTGTGGCGTGATCAGTCATTGGCCGTGTGGTGTAATCTGTCAGTGAGCGTGTGGTGTGATCAGTGACCATGTGGTGTGATCAGTCAGTGAGTGTGTGGTGTGATCACTCAGTGACCGTGTGGTGTAATCAGTCAGTGAGCGTGTGGAGTGATCACTGACCGTGTGGTGTGATCAGTCTGTGGCCGTGTGGTGTGATCAGTCAGTCACCGTGTGGTGTGATCAGTCAGTGAGCGGGTGGTGTGATCAGTCAGTGAGCGTGTGGTGGGATCAGTCAGTGACCATGTGGTGTGATAGTCAGTGACCATGTGGTGTGATCAGCCAGTGACCGTGTGATGTGATCAGTCAGTGCCCGTGTGGTGTGATCAGTCAGTGGCCCTGTGGAGTAATCAGTCAGTAACCATGTGGTGTGATCAGTCAGTGGCCGTGGGGTGTGATCAGTCAGTGGCCGTGTGGTGGGATCAGTCAGTGGCCGTGTGGTGTGGTCAGTCATTGGCCGCGTGGTGTAATCAGTCAGTGAGCGTGTGGTGGGATCAGTCAGTGACCGTGTGGTGTGATAGGTCAGTGGCCGAGGGGTGGAATCAGTCAGTGACCGTGTGGTGTGATCGGTCAGTGGCCGTGTGGTGTGATCAGGCAGTGACCGCGTGATGTGATCAGTCAGTGACCATGTGGTGGGATCAGTCAGTGACTGTGGTGTGATCAGTCATTGACCGTGTGGTGTGATCAGTCAGTAGTCAGTGACCATGTGGTGTGATCACTTAGTGACAATGTGGTGTGTAATCAGTCAGTGAGAATGTGGTGTGTAATCAGTCAGTGAGAATGTGGTGTGTAATCAGTCAGTGAGAATGTGGTGTGTAATCAGTCAGTGAGTGTGTGGTGTGATCACTCAGTGGCCGTATGGTGTGATCAGTCAGTGACCGTGTGATGTAATCAGTCAGTGACCGTGTGGTGTAATCAGTCAGTGAGCGTGTGGAGTGATCACTGACCGTGTGGTGTGATCAGTCTGTGGCCGTGTGGTGTGATCAGTCAGAGACCATGTGGTGTGATCAGTCAGTGGCCGTGGGGTGTGATCAGTCAGTGGCCGTGTGTTGTGATCAGTCATTGACCTTGTGGAGTGATCAGTCAGTTACTGCGGGGTGATCGGTCAGTGACCGTGTGGTGTAATCAGCCAGTGACCGTGTGGTGTGATCAGTCAGCGGCCGTGTAGTGTGATCAGTCAGTGGCCGTGTGGCGTGATCAGTCAGTGACCATGTGGTGTGATAGTCAGTGACCATGTGGTGTGATCAGCCAGTGACCGTATGGTGTGATCAGTCAGTGACCGTGTTGTGTGATCAGTCAGTGGCCGTGTGGCGTGATCAGTCAGTGGCCGTGTGGTGTATAGGTCAGTGAGCGTGTGGTGTAATCAGTCAGTGACCATGTGGTGTGATAGTCAGTGACCATGTGGTGTGATCAGCCAGTGACCGTGTGGAGTGATCAGTCAGTGACCGTGTGGTGTAATCAGACAGTGACCGGGTGATGTGATCAGTCAGTGACCGTGTGATGTAATCAGTCAGTGACCGTGTGGTGTAATCAGTCAGTGACCATGTGGTGTGATCACTCAGTGACCATGTGGTGTGTAATCAGTCAGTGAGCGTGTGGAGTGATCACTGACCGTGTGGTGTGATCAGTCTGTGACCTTGTGGTGTGATCAGTCAGTGGCCGTATGGTGTGATCAGTCAGTGACCGTGTTGTGTGATCAGTCAGTGGCCGTGTGGCGTGATCAGTCAGTGACCATGTGGTGGGATCAGACAGTGACTGTGGTGTGATCAGTCAGTGACTGTGAGTCAGTGACCCTGTGGTGAAATCAGTCAGTGACCGTGTGGTGTGAACAGTCAGTGACCCTGTGGTGAAATCAGTCAGTGACCGTGTGGTGTGATCAGTCAGTGACCATGTGGTGTGATCACTCAGTGACAATGTGGTGTGTAATCAGTCAGTGAGCGTGTGGTGTGATCACTCAGTGGCCGTGTGGTGTGATCAGTCAGTGGCCGTGTGGTGTGATCAGTCAGTGACCCTGTGGTGAAATCAGTCAGTGACCATGTGGTGTGATCAGTCAGTGAGCGTGTGGTGTGATCACTCAGTGGCCGTGTGGTGTAATCAGTCAGTGGCCGTGTGGTGTAATCAGTCAGAGACCGTGTGATGTGATCAGTCAGTGGCCGTGTGGTGTAATCAGCCAGTGACCGCGTGATGTGATCAGTCAGTGGCCGTGTGGTGTGATCAATCAGTGGCCGGGTGGGGTAATCAGCCAGTGACCGTGTGATGTGATCAGTCAGTGACCGTGTGGTGTGTTCAGTCAGTGGCCGTGTGGTGTGATAGGTCAGTGATCAGTCAGTGACCGTGTGATGTGATGAGTCAGTGACCGTGTGGGGTGATCAGTCAGTGAGCGTGTGGTGTGATCGCTCAGTGGCCGTGTGTCGTGATCAGTCAGTGACCGTGTGATGTGATCAGTCAGTGGCCGTGTGGTGTGCTGAGCCAGTGGCCGTGTGGTGTGGTAATGAGTCAGTGGCCGTGTGGTGTAATCAGCCAGTGACCGCGTGATGTGATCAGTCAGTGGCCGTGTGGTGTAATCAGCCAGTGACCGCGTGATGTGATCAGTCAGTGGCCGTGTGGTGTAATCAGTCAGTGACCGTGTGATGTGATCAGTCAGTGGCCGTGTGGTGTGCTGAGCCAGTGGCCGTGTGGTGTGGTAATGAGTCAGTGGCCGGGTGGTGTAATCAGCCAGTGACCGTGTGATGTGATCAGTCAGTGACCGTGTGGTGTGTTCAGTCAGTGGCCGTGTGTTGTGATAGGTCAGTGAGCGTGTGGTGTGATCACTCAGTGGCAGTGTGGTGTGATCAGTCAGTGGCCGTGTGGTGTGAACAGTCAGTGACCCTGTGGTGAAATCAGTCAGTGACCGTGTGGTGTGATCAGTCAGTGAGCGTGTGGTGTGATCAGTCAGTGGCCATGTGGTGTGATCAGTCAGTGACCGTGTGGTGAAATCAGTCAGTGACCATGTGGTGTAATCAGTCAGTGAGCGTGTGGTGTGATCAGTCAGTGACTGTGGTGTGGTGTGATCAGTCAGTGACTGTGTTGTGATCAGTCAGTGACCGTGTGGTGTGATCAGTCAGTGACCGTGTGATGTGATCAGTCAGTGGCCGTGTGGTGTGATGAGCCAGTGGCCGTGTGGTGTGGTAATGAGTCAGTGGCCGTGTGGTGTAATCAGCCAGTGACCGTGTGATGTGATCAGTCAGTGCCCGTGTGGTGTGATAGGTCGGTGGCCGTGAGGTGTAAACAGTCAGTGACCGGGTGGTGTGATCAGTCAGTGACCGTGTGGTGTGATAAGTCGGTGGCCGTGTGGTGTAAACAGTCAGTGACCGTGTGGTGTGAGCAGTCAGTGGCCGTGTGGTGTAATCAGTCAGTGGCCGTGTGGTGTAATCAGCCAGGGACCGTGTGATGTGATCAGTCAGTGGCCGTGTGGGGTAATCAGTCAGTGACCGTGTGGTGTGATCCGCCAGTGACCGTATGATGTGATCAGTCAGTGGCCGTGTGGTGTAATCAGTCAGTGACCGTGTGATGTGATCAGTCAGTGACCGTGTGGTGTGATAGGTCGGTGGCCGTGTGGTGTAAACAGTCAGTGACCGTGTGGTGTGATCAGTCAGTGGCCGTGTGGTGTAATCAGTCAGTGACCGTGTGGTGTAATCAGTCAGTGACCGGGTGGTGTGATCAGTCAGTGACCGTGTGATGTAATCAGTCAGTGACCGGGTGGTGTGATCAGTCAGTGACCGTGTGATGTGATCAGTCAGTGACCGTGTGGTGTGATCAGTCAGTGACCGTGTGGTGTGATCAGTCAGTGACCATGTGTTGTGATCAGTCAGTGACAATGTGGTGTGTAATCAGTCAGTGAGCGTGTGGTGTGATCACTCAGTGGCCGTGTGGTGTGATCAGTCAGTGGCCGTATGGTGTGATCAGTCAGTGACCCTGTGGTGTAATCAGTCAGTGAACATGTGGTGTGATCAGTCAGTGAGCGTGTGGTGTGATCACTCAGTGACCGTGTGGTGTAATCAGCCAGTGACCGTGTGGTGTGATCAGTCAGTGACCGTGCGGTGTGATCAGTCAGTGACCATGTGGTGTGATCACTCAGTGACAATGTGGCGTGTAATCAGTCAGTGAGCGTGTGGTGTGATCACTCAGTGGCCGTGTGGTGTGTTCAGTCAGTGGCCGTGTGGTGTGATCAGTCAGTGGGCGTGTGGTGTGATCAGTCGGTGACCATGTGGTATGATCAGTCAGTGACAGTGTGGTGTAATCAGTCAGTGGCCGTGTGGTGTGATCAGTCAGTGAGCGTGTGGTGTGATCAGTCAGTGTCCGTGTGGTGTGATCAGTCAGTGGCCGTGTGGTGTAATCAGTCAGTGAGCGTGTGGTGTGATCAGTCAGTGTCCGTGTGGTGTGATCAGTCAGTGACCGTGTGGTGTAATCAGTCAGTGAACATGTGGTGTGATCAGTCAGTGAGCGTGTGGTGTGATCAGTCAGTGACTGTGGTGTGATCAGCACTCAGTGACAATGTGGTGTGTAATCAGTCAGTGAGCGTGTGGTGTGATCAGTCAGTGTCCGTGTGGTGTGATCAGTCGGTGACCATGTGGTGTGATCAGTCAGTGACAGTGTGGTGTGATCAGTCAGTGGCCGTGTGGTGTAATCAGTCAGTGAGCGTGTGGTGTGATCACTCAGTGACCGTGTGGTGTAATCAGCCAGTGACCGTGTGATGTGATCAGTCAGTGGCCGTGTGGTGTGATCAGTCAGTGGGCGTGTGGTGTGATCAGTCAGTGACCATGTGGTATGATCAGTCAGTGACAGTGTGGGGTGATCAGTCAGTGGCCGTGTGGTGTGATAGGTCAGTGAGCGTGTGGTGTGATCACTCAGTGGCCGTGTGTCGTGATCAGTCAGTGACCGTGTAGTGTGATCAGTCAGAGGCCGTGTAGTGTGATCAGTCATTGACCGTGTGGTGTGATCAGTCAGTGACCATGTGGTGTGATCAGTCAGTGCCTGTGGTGTGATCAGTCAGTGACCGTGTGGTGTGATCAGTCAGTGGCCGTGTGGTGTGATCAGTCAGTGGCCGTGTGGTGTGATCAGTCGGTGACCATGTGGTATGATCAGTCAGTGACAGTGTGGTGTGATCAGTCAGTGGCCGTGTGGTGTGATAGGTCAGTGAGGTAATCAGCCAGTGACCGTGTGGTGTGATCATTCAGTGACCGTGTGGTGTAATCAGTCAGTGACCGTGTGGTTTGATCAGTCAGTGACCGTGTGGTGTGTTCAGTCAGTGGCCGTGTGTTGTGATAGGTCAGTGAGCGTGTGGTGTGATCAGTCAGTGACTGTGGTGTGATCAGTCAGTGACCATGTGGTGTAATCAGTCAGTGACCGTGTGGTGTGAACAGTCAGTGACCGTGTGGTTTGATCAGTCAGTGACCGTGTGGTGTGATCAGTCAGTGACCGTGTGGTGTGATCAGTCAGTGACCGTGTGGTGTAATCAGCCAGTGACCGTGTGGTGTGATCAGTCAGTGACCATGTGGTGTGATCAGTCAGTGACCGTGTGGTGTAATCAGTCAGTGACCGTGTGGTGTGATCAGCCAGTGACCGTGTGATGTGATCAGTCAGTGGCCGTGTGGTGTGATAGGTCAGTGAGCGTGTTGTGTGATCACTCAGTGACCGTGTGGTGTGATCAGTCAGTGACCGTGTGGTGTAATCAGCCAGTGACCGTGTGGTGTGATCAGTCAGTGACCGTGTGGTGTGATCAGTCAGTGACCGTGTGGTGTAATCAGTCAGTGACCGTGTGGTGTGATCAGCCAGTGACCGTGTGATGTGATCAGTCAGTGGCCGTGTGGTGTGATAGGTCAGTGAGCGTGTTGTGTGATCACTCAGTGACCGTGTGGTGTGATCAGTCAGTGACCGTGTGGTGTAATCAGCCAGTGACCGTGTGGTGTGATCAGTCAGTGACCGTGTGGTGTGATCAGTCAGTGACCGTGTGGTGTAATCAGTCAGTGACCGTGTGGTGTGATCAGTCAGTGACCGTGTGGTGTGATCAGTCAGTGATCTTGGGGACACGATTCTTATCTATATAGTTCAGTAGTACCAACAAAGCTTATCTTTTAACGTTCGTTTTCATACTGAAATAGGTCGCAGGGCAACGAATACGTCCAATATGTCAGCTCTTTGGATAATTGTACTGGTCTGTGTCCTGTCTGTAAGGGTGGAATCATCATGTTTTATGTCTCTACATAACGGTAAGCTTACGTGCTACAGATATCTGATCAATCAAAGATTTTTCTTTAAAGACTTGTGATGTATATCTCCACTTTTCCGGGTAGACATTCTTGTTCCCTTAAACAAACGTAGCTTGAATGCAAGACCAATGAAAAGATTGCCCGTCCGTCAGAAACGTTTTTCCAGGGCATATCTGCTATACTATTTCACCTGAGGTAACCATATTTGGTATGCAAGTATAAACTTTGGATGATGCCCAGATTTGGTATGCAAGTTTAAGTTTCGATTGCGGAACACAGTGCATGAGAAGTAGGTAGCTGTACTCTATGCTTTTATCTTTTACCTTGTCAATTCCATGTCGATTTTGTCCATGGATATCTTTTCTTCTACTTGAAGAACAAATTGTGGTAGCACCTATCTCCGGCGATGACAGATTTCACTGTACCGAAAGCAAGTCATTCTGATCTTTAGTTTGACTTCTGACTGCAATCGTTAAACCATTTGCCCTATTCTGTGTGAAGATAGTTTTTGCATTAGTACGATTAAGCCTGAGATAGGTGTACAGCTCTGTAGATGAATAAATCATTACTGTTGGGGAACTGTGGACTGCCAAGCAATATTGTGCCTCCCTTGTAACAGAAAGATTCGAACCTGTGTTCCACAAACCTGTCTAGATAGAGCACCTATCGAATCAGTTGTGGTTGGATGAACAAGTCTCATCTTTTTTTCCTTCGATATCCATATATGTTTTGTACCATCTATATCCATATATGTTTTGTACCATCTATATCCATATATGTTTTGTACCATCTATATCCATATATGTTTTGTACCATCTATATCCATATATGTTTTGTACCATCTATATCCATATATGTTTTGTACCATCTATATCCATATATGTTTTGTACCATCTATATCCATATATGTTTTGTACCATCTATATCCATATATGTTTTGTACCATCTATATCCATATATGTTTTGTACCATCTATATCCATATATGTTTTGTACCATCTATATCCATATATGTTTTGTACCATCTATATCCATATATGTTTTGTACCATCTATATCCATATATGTTTTGTACCATCTATATCCATATATGTTTTGTACCATCTATATCCATATATGTTTTGTACCATCTATATCCATATATGTTTTGTACCATCTATATCCATATATGTTTTGTACCATCTATATCCATATATGTTTTGTACCATCTATATCCATATATGTTTTGTACCATCTATATCCATATATGTTTTGTACCATCTATATCCATATATGTTTTGTACCATCTATATCCATATATGTTTTGTACCATCTATATCCATATATGTTTTGTACCATCTATATCCATATATGTTTTGTACCATCTATATCCATATATGTTTTGTACCATCTATATCCATATATGTTTTGTACCATCTATATCCATATATGTTTTGTACCATCTATATCCATATATGTTTTGTACCATCTATATCCATATATGTTTTGTACCCTCTATACCCATATATGTTTTGTACCATCTATACCCATATATGTTTTGTACCATCTATATCCATACATGTTTGGTACCATCAATATCCATATATGTTTTGTACCCTCTATATCCATATATGTTTTGTACCCTCTATACCCTTATATGTTTTGTACCATCTATATCCATATATGTTTTGTACCATCTATATCCATATATGTTTTAAGTGTGTTCTCAATGTTCAAATCTGACTTTCGTTGTATGTTTCACAGCAACAGCCGAAGGCTGTGAGTATAATGGACGACAGATTGCTGCCGGGGACTCTTACAGGGACATGGACACGTGCATTTCGTGCAGTTGTGGCCATGACAACAGCATACAATGTTGTGGGTAAGTAACGTGTGTTAGTATAACACTTTATGATGTGTACACTCAAATATAGATAACAGTGCATGCCGTGTAGTTGTGGCCATGACAACAGCATACACTGTTGTGGGTATGTAACGTGTGTTAGTATAACACTTTATGATGTGTACACTCAAATATAGATAACATTGCATGCCGTGCAGTTGTGGCCATGACAACAGCATACACTGTTGTGGGTATGTAGCATGTGCTTATATGTTCATGTCATATTGAATTTAATAAACCAAATAATTTGATATGACACAAGCCTTTAGGCGAGTTGAATATACTCAAAATGGCGTTGACAAGAATGTAAGATTCTATATCTCACATTAATTTCATAATTTGAAGGAAACAAAATCAAATATGCGTTTTCAGCTACCTGTTTACAGGTAAAAAACAAAGTACACCGATCATAGTGTTGTCGTTTTGAGCATCGCAAAGTAGTTTCATTTTTTTATAATGGACAATTTTAGTTAGTGGTACAGGGATCCTTAATAATTATCAAATGTGTTTGTGTTCAACGTCATCGTTACAATATAAATTGATTCAGATGAACAAAAATCAAGTCAGTGAATTAGAACAATGTAACAATAAAAAACGTCTTTATTTGACATATTATGATATAATTGTTAATGCTTAAATAAGGTTGTTTTTACGAAATTTTTGAACAGTTTCAAATGTTCATTTTTGCGTCACATGTTTCCAATACACCATAATGTGTTGCCGGTGCAGAGACTTTAATGGTAACATTGTTTTACAAATTTCAGTTTTGGCCACCAGGCTGGAGTGTTTGCTGTTCCTGACGGCTGTTTTATGCTGAAGAATGGGTGTGATTTCAAAATTGTAAGCACTCAAAATCATCTGATGCCCTGTTCAGCCCCTGTTTTCGGATAGTTTATTAATTCATATTTGCTGATATATGTTTAAGAAAATAAATAAAAATAAAAAGCAAACATATTGATGTTTTATAATGTTTTAATGTAAAACTTTAACTTGTCAAGACATAAACAAATGTGTTATTGTTTCTACAACACGATTATACCATATTAAAACAATAGATTGGTAGAATTGGTTAATTCAGGTGCGTTATAAGTGTATCTATCGCTGTGAGGTTTATATCAATATGTCCCTATCGACCAGGCAAGAAACATATAAATGATAAATTATTAGCGGTATTACTATTTCCTTTTTCCTGTTCCCGCATCTTCTCCTGGAGTATTAGAACTATGACCGAGTGTTGACCCAGCATAGTATTGTCCTCTTCTCCTGAAGCTTGTTCTGCAGCGAAATGTTGACTCTATGATATATATTAACCTTGCATGGTGACGTTTAGATAGTTTCCTATTGTTTTTAAAACATGTTTTGTTGCCGCTTTTTTCTTATTTATTGAGCATATCTTTGCTATATTGCATTTACTGTTGATACTGGCTAGCAGTTTGCAAGGCATCTGTTAGTTTTTCATGTTCTTAACCGGCCTCTGAACACAATGCCATTGTTTCGGGAAAGAAACACGAACTACTGACCACAAAACTTATAGCTTTGATTTTAAGGTCTAACAGTGTATCCGTTCTTATCTATGTATTGATTACCATACGTTTGCTATTCGTAAATGATAATATCAACATTGAAATCTAAAGGTGCAGTAATCATGCTCTCTTTATCTTTTAAAGTTTTGTTTACATCGAATTATCATGTTAATGTTACTCCGACTGAAGGTAACCACATGTTTGAGCAACTCTTAGATAACATCACAAATACTGTCCAACGACAGAATTGTTGCAGTATTGTTCTCTGCCTGAAAAGTTCCTTTTTATATTACTTAATATCTTCTCTCTAAAGAAATATGACGTCACTTCCGCGTACTTACATGCTATATGTTAGGCTTAATGTAACCTCTGGTTAGGCAAAGTGGAGACATTATTTCCGATATTTTTTCCACATGTCATACTTCGAAAAATACAAGAAAAACCCAACTTTTAAATGGCATTGATGTATGACCTAGATCATTCATTATTAAATTATCACGTCTGTTCAGAGGAAATAGAACTGTATTTATAACTTCAGAGGGAAAACTAAAAAGTTAATGTTTAACTAAAGTGCCTCAAATGTTGCCACGAGAATTCCAACAAGGAATTCACCCTACCTGTACAATTAACGGTAAGATAAGATATACTTAATAGTAAATCAGGGATATTGGCAACTTTTAACGTTTAACATATTGCTTATATTACACTCTCAACCCAAGGTAAGCTTGTCGTCTACGCTTCAAGAGGAGTTCATTTAATTTTATTTTCAAATAATTTCTTATATGAATATATTCGTCCAACAAAAAGATCATATTCAAACCGTTTACTTGGTAAGAGGGTAAAAAGTAGCTGCAATTATATACACATAGTAAATAACGGAAAACATGTACATTAAGTTTGCAAGCTGATTTGATAATATACTAGAGAAAATAATGAATATATTATAAAATGCATTGAATTTGCTCAGCTGTATAAGCATAGAAAATTAAATATTACAGGCAGAATCTATCTCTGCCATTGAACTGTTATATCGTTTATGTTACGTGCCTACAATATTCTTTATTCGCATATGTTAATTTCTGCAAAACACCACCCATCAGTACACCGTATTAATGTTCAATTTTCTTCCCGAAAACTTAATATGAACAACAATTGCAGACACAACGACGTTGAGATGGAACATTAATGAAACGTAACCAAAGCGTAAAATGAGCTCAAATATTTCGTGAAAAACATTGCAACAATGGATTTTAGCTGTGAAGAAAAAAGTCACCAACGCCAGATGGTATATTGTGACAGTAACTTACAGACGGGAAAAGAATACAAAGAGAAGCATTGTACATTGAAGATTCGATCGTTAACATTGTAACGGCATATACAGTGATGAGGAGTCGCGCTAGCAAGATGAAATAGAGTGAAAACCGGTCGAGCCAAGCTTTGACTATAGAAATCGTTTCATGAATGCACTAATTACAGATGTTACGAGTGTCTCGCCTCGTCATTTATGCTGCAGATGAATCTTTATTCTGTAACGTTGTGACTTTTTTTCAACTTGCCACAAATATTCAATTCGGCTCAAACATGATTTTCAACAGAAAATAAATTCAACAGATGGTATCGATTTATATTTCTATAGGAGACAGTTAACAAATAAAACGTATTGCATATTCTCCAGAGCTTTAACGTCTGAACAGAGCATTTCTCCTGCGGGATTATGATGGTGACCATCAACTTGTCCATTGCCTTTATCAATCTGCTTCTTTGGAAACCCTGTGTTGTATTTTTGTCCGTCAGCAGTCGACATCTATTTTGGAAATCATACAATTTGCAGCAAGCTCTTGCGTACCCGATCAACTGCGTCATGTAAACACCGAAGAAGGGGAATCAAAGATGTTACTATCAAGAAAGGGTCTATTCTCGATCGGGAAGTCGAAACAGTAGTAAGCTGTCCATGTAAGTCATGTTGTAAGTAAAGATCGAGGAAAGCGGTTAAAGTAGAATAGTCTGTGGTGTCCATAATTTCAATCTCTTGAGATGCGGTCCAAACAATTCTTGTTATTCAAAGGCAACACATCGTCGATGTATCTGAATGTGAAATTGAAGGATTTGGCCAAGTATTTGTCTAAGTTCTGCTAAACTCATCGATAAAATTTAATGCTGGATTATATGAAAACAAAACAAATTGTGAAGAAGAAGGGTGCAGGTTTTTGACTAAAGTTATAATACCTAAGCTCGAGACATAAAGGAAAGCATGTCATGTCTCAAATTATTTTGAAGACAGTAAACAGAAATCATTAACTAAGGGTCATACATCTACTTTCATGTGCCATCAAGCTTTACGATATTCCGCATATTTATATGCTACAAAGATGAAACCCTACTATAATACGCAAATTGCCTTAGCCGAAACCTAGACAAAAGCAGCAACTGGGCTGGCAGCTTAGATGTTAAATACAGTAGATCTAAAACAAAATTCACACTTTTTACGGAAAGAAAAATTCATTTTCATCATTTAATTTTGTACTCCATATAAAAAAAAATAGAATAACGAAATAACAACAAAACTACCATTCAAACTTCAAAATTGATAAAACTAGGTCAAAATGTGAACAAATGACAGATTTACATGGAGTCACTTGTAAAAGTACAAGGAGGATAAGACCAGGTGTTCTAAGAGGGTAAAGCCCCTGTCTCACATTTACGAATCTGAACACGAATGAACACGATATAACGTTTTTCCTTAAATCGTGTTAGAACGTATGAAGGTCGCGCACTCATTCGTGTTAAGTCGTGGTCGGTCGCGCGCGGTCGTATGGAAAAGTCGTGTTCAGTCGTATGAAGGTCTTATGACAGTCGTGTTCAATCGTATGAAGATCATGTTCAGTCGTATGGAGATCGTGTTCAGTCGCGTTCAGTGGTGTTGGGGAGTGTGGGAAGAAACTCATACGACCTTCATACGTTTTAACACGATTCAACACGACTTTCATACGCCTATCATACGACTACCATACGTCTGTACACGAAATCAATACGTTTGTCATACGACCGGAAGAGCCCATCACGTGACTTAGTTGGAACGTGGGAAACCCCCTGAAAGTGAAAGCCCATTTTGAAGCCATGCCAAACCCCGGCGGCCGAAACGGAAGCTCCTCCAAGCAAAACCTTCCAAATGGAAACATCCTTCATCACCAACCATGGATGAACATCCACCCAGTATCCAGGGACAAGATGACCCAGCTGAAACCTCTGAACCACCTCCAAAATCGCCAACAACAAAAACAACAACTGTAACTGATATCCAGCCATCTCAGCAGCCATTTGAGCAGGAGTATAGTCCATTCAATATTCCATCACCATCATCTCCACCTTCATCTCCATCTGAAGACATTTCACATCAATCTACCACTGAATCTACCACTGTGCTAACCGGGCCAGATCATGATGGTGCCGCTGGTACCGCTGAGCTAACCGGACCCAAATCAACCAAGAAATGCATACCAAATAAGAAGAAAAAAAACATCAAGTTCATCCATTAACCCTAGTGACGTAGAGCGAAGGCATCATCTCCTATAATTGCGAATGGCATGGGTTGATTATCGTTTGGAAGAGGTTGTGGTTCTGGAAGACCTGCAGTGCCTTGGTCCAGTGCCTGATATATGTCGCAGTCCTTGAAGACACCACCATCTGAGCAACTACCATTTGCCCCAATGCCAACATACATAAACTTGTATGCAGCGTCATCTATTGCGAGGAGTATAATAGAGTAGAAACCCTTATAGTAATAATAGAAAGAACCTGAATTTCGTGGACATTTTATAGCTACATGTTTTCCATCTATTGCACCAAGAGAGTTATGAAAGTTCCATCTCGTTGAAAACTCATCAGTCACCTCCTTCCAAGCCTCTTGTGCAATAGTCTCACATATTTCGTAGACAATCGTAGAGATGGTATTAGCAGCCACTCTAAAACCACATTGAAGTGATCAGTAGGAGTGGCCATATTACGTCGTGTTATAGTTAGGCGAAGCCCAGGCTCTAGGGCTTTAATCCGGAAGGTGTCCTCTTTTTTTAATACGAGGACCAACGCGTTCTACTAGCTCCATGAACATCGACACGCAAGAAGTTGGTAAATGTATTCACATCTTCACGATGCAGTTCTTGCATTAGGTGTTCATACTGTCCATAAAGAGGTCACCTAAACAACCATGGTTGAACCCAGAATCTCTTCCTGTTACTCACTCTGCGACGCCTACACTGACTCCTAACCCGCACCATCAAAGTCATAGCTACCAGAAGTACTTCCTCCTTCTCCAAAGCTGCTTCTTGCGGGTCTTGTTCGTTGTTGAACATGGTGAAGACTGACACAGAAATGCTGTTGCAATGCAATACTACATGACCAACGTGACCAAAATAAACAAAATTATGTCATATGAAGGTCTTGCTCAGTCGTACGGAGATCGTAATGATTCGTGTTGAATCGTATGGCGGTCGTGTTGATTGGTGTTAAGTCGTATGGGCGTCGTATGGGCGTCGTGTTTGGTCGTATGACAGTCGTATTGGGGTCGTTTTAAATGACGTTAGATCGTGTTGCTGTATCGTATGAATATCTTATGACGGTCGTATGTGTGTCGTGTTCAGTCGTATGAAGGTCGTATGAGGGTCGTATGAGGGTCGTGTTTGGTTAAGAAATTTGCATAAACCACAAAGTCGAGCACGAGTCAACACGATATTTCAACTTTTCTTAAATCGTGTTCGAAATTCCTTAAATCGTGTATGTGAGATAGGGGCTTAAGCGTCTACTGCTGTATTGATGACACCCACCGTGTAAATCTAAAAACAATAATTATCAGTAGTGATAACAACAAAGCCAACAACATCTTGGTGTGACAAATTTTGGAAGATGGCACTTGGTCTGACATTTTATTATATGCTAAAGTTAATAAGATAATCGATAAGTTCATTAGATTCTTTACATATCTCGCAATAGTCGAGGTGTTACGATTATGGATACCTTAAGTGACACCGCCTCACAAAAGGACAGATAAGGGAGAAACAGTCCCAAATGTTGCAATGTAGTAGATAATCTCAATCCTAATGAGGAAGGCCACTATTAGTGGCCGGAATATCTAGGTATGAAGTCTTTGTGTTGTGAACAAAAGTTTTAAAAACATGAACTTTCATCCTGACGGTATAGTATTCGTTGGAAGCACTGAGCACCAGATAACCTCTACACTGCGTATACGTTGTCCTCTGTAGAAGGACTGAGCACCAAATAACCTCTACACTGCGTATACGTTGTCCTCTGTAGAAGGACTGAGCACCAAATAACCTCTACACTGCGTATACGTTGTCCTCTGTAGAAGGACTGAGCACCAAATAACCTCTACACTGAGTATACGTTGTCCACTGTAGAAGGACAGAGCACTAAATAACCTCAATACTAAAATGATCCTCTATAATCGTATAATTTTACTGAAGTGTACATTGGAATACATGAGTTACCTCCCCTACACCAATGAATCACATTCTGTTGATACCTTTTCGAACAGTTGTTAATTGAACATTTATGTATTGGCATATAATTGTTTCTATTCTGCGTTTTGTCATTTAAACGTTAGGATGGAGCTTAGATAGTCATACGATGTTCTTCTTATTGTTTACTCAACAAAACATGATACAGAACTACTACTTGTCAATACTAGAATGAAGAATGAGACTAAATCTGAAAAACGCTCGTATATAAAAGCACGGTATGCTTTGAGATACGCCAAACTGATACATGCAGAGTTGTGCCTAAAAGGCTCATATTGAGAACTGTTCTCATGTGAGTGATTAAATTCAAGAATGACATCAAAGACGACACACGGCCAGGCAGGCGAGTTGTTGCAGCATCAGAGAAGATAATTGCTGCCGTGAAAAAATAATTAAGGACGATGGTATTTATACTGTTTTTAAGATAGCTAATAAGGTTGGCATTTCGGAAGCCATCATATTCTCTTAAAGTGCTTGAAATTAACATAGATGGATTCCTCAGTCGCTGACATCTGAAAACAAGGCCAACCCTTTGAAATGTGCTTAGAATATATTAAAAAGTACGGTTATTGTATCTCAAGAAAGCTCCCTGAATTACTTACAGGCAATGGGAATTGTATGCCATTTTTTCAATTTAATGGGCATGTGCTTCTCATACCGTGCATAGAAAGTAGTAGCTCAGAGACGAGGTGCTGAAACTGGTCAATAATGTTACATGAAAAAGGTTGAATGGCACCCAGCTAATTTACGACAATATTTCATCCCACAATAGCAATATTGTACAGATGTTTGTGAAGCATGAGAAGTTAGTGTAAATTGACTACCAACCATATTCACAAGATCTTAGTCCCTTTGACGTCATCCTATTTCATTAACAAAGAAAATTATCTCTGCGACAGGGTATGCTTCTATGAGTGCAATCTCCTAGTGTCTTGCCAGTATACCAAGGGAGACTACCGCACAGCGTGTATGTCATGGATAACGCGATTGCGAAAGCGCGTTTCTGCTAAGGGAGTTTCTTCAATGGATGCTATAAGAAAGAACAAATATAAACATCATCCATGTGATTCATGACACAAGTGAATTTATTTAGTGGCCCGCGTATGCCTAGAACAAACGTTTTGGCATTACGTAAGACAAACTTCAGAAAGTTTAAAAATTTCTCCTGATACTTTGTCTCTCCTCACAGAGCATCTTTAAACATACCAAGGTCCCCGAGGCTCATAGCAATCTAAAGAAGAGTTCGTATAACAGTATCCTATGTACTCGGGGTTCTGCAGGACGATAACATTACATTTCTTAGAAAATAAAGGGTCTTATACACTCACCGTCCTTTATTATATACGTACTCCTGATTATCTATTAGATGTTTGGAAAAGTATCACACCACTAAATGTACAGTATAAGTGTTATTGCACAAGATATGTAAATATTAGATACAGATAATGCTTTATCTGCATATCAAGTACGGAGTTCAACCATCAAGTTAGCACGTTGAATATTTCAATGATATTAACTAAACACACACCCGTACGGGATGCTGGGTCAATAAAAATAGATATTGACTGTGCAGTCTGTATGGACAAGTAGAAAATAGCATCTGCTTATCAGGAGTATGGCCTACTTTCACCTATCGTTCATGCAATGCACTCTGATCACAGTCTGTGTATTATCTTCACTTGAAGGATTGGCTTACTTGTCTATGTCTGGGTTGTTGATTCATTCTGATAGGCTTTTTCAAATCATAAACTCTACTAGTCTTGTTTTTGTATTTATGTAAGGCTGAATTTAGGCTTAATTTACAACAGTGATTTAGTTTCATTCTAAGCGTTCAAATAGCAAGAAAAATATTTACCAAATATACATCTTCCTGAACAACTAATGGTACTAAAGTCACCGATACTGCACCCACTTACCACGATCTTTACTAACAACCTGATCACAAGGAACGGATATACAGGGAAAAAGAATTGGTACCGAGAACGCTCGACAGCATTACAAATTTACAGCGATTTCCTTAACTGAAATTTCTTGTAAACTATGCCAGGTAAAATTCAAGAAAATGTGCGACGTTCAACATACAAAAAACAACAACAAAACTGATACTGCGATGAAAAGTTCCATCGTACGATTTTAACATTAACGAACTTATAACATGAAAATCACAATATCAATATATCATCAATAAATATCGCCGCAAATCACAGCTACATACTGTATAAACAATACTTGCATCGACTTAGATGTCAGAGACATTTATTCCTGAATAAATCAAAACGTGAACGATTAAATACATGTTTTGTTCTATTTAAATGAAGGAAACTTACAAATTGACATTTTCCAGTTGTATTGGTAAAATAGAGTTATCTGTTTTTATCTAGCTGGCTACAGTGTATAGTACTGTTTTTATCTAGCTAACTACAGTGTATAGTACTGTTTTTATCTGGCTAGCTAAAGTGTATAGTACTGTTTGTATCTAGCTAACTACAGTGTATAGTACTGTTTTTATCTGGCTAGCTACAGTGTAAAGTACTGTTTTTATCTGGCTAGCTACAGTGTAAAGTACTGTTTTTATCT
>NW_018404621.1:56941-94488 GCF_002113885.1 Mizuhopecten yessoensis
CTAGCTACAGTGTATAGTACTGTTTTTATCTAGCTAGCTACAGTGTATAGTACTGTTTTTATCTAGCTAGCTACAGAGTATAGTACTGTTTTTATCTAGCTAGCTACAGTGTATAGTACTGTTTTTATCTAGCTAGCTACAGTGTATAGTACTACTTGGAACCAGCTTCCCGAATAAAAACTTGACGTAGTCGATGATAACATGTTTCATAATAAAAATGCAAAAAGTGTTCAAAGGTTCTTATTTGACTGTTCCAATAACTGATATATTCACATTACAAAATAGTCATCAGTTCATATGTCATCAGTTCATATTAATTGCTATGTCGCGTTGATTTCAAATTAAAACCAAAGATAGGATTATTGATGATGTAAACATAATAAAAATAGCCCGAATAAATTATAAGAAACATAGTCAAGACAGTTTTTTTCGAAAAACAGTAATTGTAAAATGATATAACAATTAATGGTCTTGGCACCACTCCATACAGTGGCCTCACTTCAATGATAATCCAATGGTGCCACTTTACTGATAATTTAATGATAATCGAACTCATGTTCATGACAATATAATTACCTCAGTTAAATGCTAATTCAAAGTTGTCATATTAATTATGTAGTATAACTTCAAAATAAAATGTTTTATTTTATTTCATCACTGTTGATTTTGAAAAACGTGTTAATTGAAATTTGTCCTTAACGAATTCCTGTATGTTGTTTCTAATATGATGTATATAATTGCACCTCTCTGTCCAATATAAAATATAATACTTTTCATTATTATTTCAGTTACGCGAATATCACTATCACAGGAATTATTCACTGAAAAATACTTTTGTATGACATCAAAAGGTTCATCCATATTGTTAATGAATTAGTGGACGTTCGTTTCATTTTTTCTTTCCTCGTTTGAAAATCGCTTTCTCTAACCCCATCATTGGCGATTCAAACGCGAGGGAAACGACAAAGGCTACACCATAGGCCATTACCAAAAACGCCAGGAAGTAAGTTATCTGAAATGAGACAAACAAGTGCAAGTTTCTGTGGATAAAGAATATTTCAATCAACGACAGTTTATTATAGAATATTACTTATATCAAATGAAATTATAATTGGATACAAATACCTGTTGTTTAACATTTTTCAATGTTTAATTGTTACACGTTAACCACTTTTACATACCATTGACAGATCTCTCATAACAAACAGTTGTCTCAGACTGCTATAAACGGTGAACTGCAGAATAGGATGCACCAGGTAGGCACAGTAGGTCAGACGGCTTAGTGGCACGAACCCGCTCCAGGACAATAGGGTGTTTACAAATCCTATCAACAAAAGTTTCAACCTTTTAACACAAATAAAATACACAACTTTCATTAAATATCATTACAATTGGGAGATGAACACAGGCCACCTCAGTCACGCTTCGAATCAAAGACATAAGTGCGCTTGAGATTAGAGTGGAAGTTAACCTTCCGGTCAGGATGAATAACGATAACAAACTAATTGATTCATACTTGATACTTTAATCAACATCATGCTTATCATGAATATAGATATTATACAAAGATTTTTAAAAGTTAGCAAACATGGGCATCAATATTCTAAATATGATTTTTATGTGTTACCTATTTACAAACTGAATAGCGACGATATAGTTGCAAGAGAATTTATAGAAAAAATGTTTATAAAAGCCCTCAAACCCAGCTTTAATGCACACTGATTTTTACAATGCATTTTGTGAAGATGTTTTCTTTGTCCTGGTATTGTTTGTGACGTCACTAAAATTGTTGACTATGCAAATATTGATGACGTCATGTAACCAACGGTAATAAACACACACCAATCGGCCTGAAGAAGCCCTATTTATATATAGAATAAAAACATAAATCTTTCAGATCGTACGTATATTTATATCGGTTTTGACAGTCCAAATTTTAATTCGTAAATCATTACAGGATGAACGCTCTGATACATAATTTATAATGTCATTGATGGTAGTTGTCACATCCATCTAATAAATCAAAATCTCTCAATAATTCCTGTTTTATTTAAGGACATTTTGGTGCTGTAAAATTGCAATGTACTTACCCCCACTTCCGTTTGCACAGGAAAATATAACCCAGCAGACGCAAGCCCCCCAGATGCTCCTGTGAACAGTGTTGTACAGGGCTGACACCTCCGTGCTCAACGTTTCGTTCCCTCTTAGCGGCTCATAAAGACCATACAATACCACACAAGCCATGGTAGTGGCTACGGCCCAGCCGAGAAGATTGAGGACCTGCAAATTATATCGTAGTAAGTATTGAACAGTTGGAGGCGAGAATACAAGAATGAATTCAAAAGAGGCATTTATACAAAAACTCATTGAACAACAATTCAAGAAAGAATTTCTTCAATATCTACATATAATCATATTGTTGGTTTAAGTCATTTAAACTATTTAGGAATTTAAATACATTCAAACAATACTATAAATTTCAAAACCATCGACGACTGATTGGTACATGAATGTGATGTAACAATTATCTATTGAATGATTTTATACAAGAATGTCCGTGTACGAGTGACCAGTATCACTGATTGGTTGGTAGGGTATTCATACAGAAGTTATTGTACGAGTGACCAGTATCACGGATTGGTTGGTAGGGTATTCAAACAGAAGTTATTATACGAGTGACCAGTATCACTGATTGGTTGGTTGGATATTCAAACAGAAGTTATTGTACGAGTGACCAGTATCCTACATATAATCATATTGTTGGTTTAAGTCATTTAAACTATTTAGGAATTTAAATACATTCAAACAATACTATAAATTTCAAAACCATCGACGACTGATTGGTACATGAATGTGATGTAACAATTATCTATTGAATGATTTTATACAAGAATGTCCGTGTACGAGTGACCAGTATCACTGATTGGTTGTTAGGGTATGCAAACAAAAATGTAACTAGACGTATTTTTAATACCGGTTTCATATGCGAAAGAAAACAAATTTATTGTACGAGTGACCAGTATCACTGATTGGATGGTAGGGTATTCAAACAGAAGTTATTGTACGAGTGAACAGTATCACTGATTGGTTGTTAGGGTATTCATACAAAAATGTAACTAGACGTATTTTTAATACCGGTTTCATATGCGAAAGAAAACAAATTTATTGTACGAGTGACCAGTATCACTGATTGGATGGTAGGGTATTCAAACAGAAGTTATTGTACGAGTGAACAGTATCACTGATTGGTTGTTAGGGTATTCAGACAAAAATGTAACTAGACGTATTTTTAATACCGGTTTCATATGCGAAAGAAAACAAATTTATTGTACGAGTGACCAGTATCACTGATTGGTGGTTAGGGTATTCAAACAGAAGTGATTGTACGAGGGACCAGTATCACTGAATGGTTGTTAGGGTATTCAAACAGAAGTTATTGTACGCGTGACCAGTATCACTGATTGGTTGTTAGGGGATTCAAACAGAAGTTATTGTACGAGTGACCAGGATCACGGATTGGTTGGTAGGGCATTCAAACAGAAGTTATTGTACGAGTGACCAGGATCACGGATTGGTTGGTAGGGCATTCAAACAGAAGTTATTGTACGAGTGACCAGTATCCTACATATAATCATATTGTTGGTTTAAGTCATTTAAACTATTTAGGAATTTAAATACATTCAAACAATACTATAAATTTCAAAACCATCGACGACTGATTGGTACATGAATGTGATGTAACAATTAGCTATTGAATGATTTTATACAAGAATGTCCGTGTACGAGTGACCAGTATCACTGATTGGTTGTTAGGGGATTCAAACAGAAGTTATTGTACGAGTGACCAGGATCACGGATTGGTTGGTAGGGCATTCAAACAGAAGTTATTGTACGAGTGACCAGTATCCTACATATAATCATATTGTTGGTTTAAGTCATTTAAACTATTTAGGAATTTAAATACATTCAAACAATACTATAAATTTCAAAACCATCGACGACTGATTGGTACATGAATGTGATGTAACAATTAGCTATTGAATGATTTTATACAAGAATGTCCGTGTACGAGTGACCAGTATCCCTGATTGGGTGGTAGGGTATTCAAACAGAAGTGATTGTACGAGTGACCAGTATCACTGAATGGTTGGTAGGGTATTCAAACAGAAGTTATTGTACGAGTGACCAGGATCACGGATTGGTTGGTAGGGCATTCAAACAGAAGTTATTGTACGAGTGACCAGGATCACGGATTGGTTGGTAGGGCATTCAAACAGAAGTTATTGTACGAGTGACCAGGATCACGGATTGGTTGGTAGGGCATTCAAACAGAAGTTATTGTACGAGTGACCAGTATCACTGATTGGATGGTAGGGTATTCAAACAGAAGTTATTGTACGAGTGACCAGTATCACTGATTGGTTGTTAGGGTATTCAAACAAAAATGTAACTAGACGTATTTTTAATACCGGTTTCATATGCGAAAGAAAACAAATTATCAGAACCAAAACTAGGGCAAAATATGAAAAAAGGTCAAGTCTCCACAAAAACGCTTTTGGTTGAGGACAACGAAACCCCAAATTACGAAGAAAAACTCACTTAAAGCTGCGGAGTATCAAAACGCAAACCTTTCTCACAATAATATCCCCTTTAAATATTGTATGTCTGTATTTATTTCGGAATAATTTATTGAAATGAAATCAGGTCTGGACTGTTAACCTTTCCGTTTCATTATCAAACGATATTTGTAAAATGCCAATAATGGTATCCTCGTGCAATTATCGTGCGTTATCTAACGTCAAGACTAAAATAAAAACACAAATCCGGCATATCGCCTGTCACGTTCTGCTTGTAATAGTCCAATACTGATTTAGCGGAGATACTCTTTCATTGATGTTCATTCTATATTAATATATATTCTCTAAAAAAGGACTGGTGATATAGGCTTAATTAATGCATTTGATGCTAAATTAGAAAGTGAACAAGAACACGTGTATAGGTAAGTCATTTATAACTTGTTAATAACATAATGTGTATAATGTTATGACATGTTTTTTAAATTCATCCTTACCCTATGCATGTTGTATCTGAGTTTTGAACGGTACAGCAAGTATCCGGCCATAATGCCAATGATGTATGGGCCCATACGCGTCCAGGGTTTGATATAATAATAATCAAAATACTTTTCGCTTGAAAAGAAATTTGAACAAGCTTATGATATGTTCCCGTCTTAATCGTAAGAAAGTATAAAAGTAGACCAGTAGAGAAGTTAGAAAACTACAACATTTATTCGAATAGAGAATGCCAATTATCAAAGTAATAAGTGCATATGAAGAGGAAGTTTTAACATTCTTAATAGTTATAATAGTTCATATGCATTGAGGCTACTATATTTGATTATCTGAAATTGTTCTTTTCAATCTTATATTGCCACGATATATGTAAATAACATTAATACCCTGTACCTTAAGGGTGATTACTGCTAAACCATTCTCGGCGAACGAGCATCTTTACATAATTATAATCACCATATTGTAAATTATTTATCCATGACGCTACGCTAACTACTGTACAACACTTTTTTTCACGTGAAGATGGTTTGTTTCGTTAATACTGAAATACGCAGTTAAAGAATTGCAATTAAATGCTGATAGGAATAATCTCTAGAACAAGTATTTAAAAAACAAATCGAATTAAATCTTGACGCTAATTAGGGCGAAAGTTAATTCCTCCTGAAAATAAACCTATGTATGTCTTTACAAATCTGAAATCATCTGAATTTGCTGGTAATTATATTTTCAAAAGATAAGTGGCAATATTGAGTACCGTACGCAATCAATACGCAATCTATACGCAATTTGCAATGCAATTTGTATACATGAACTCACAAACAGTTGGTTAAACATGAAAACTTACCTTGGTATGAAGGTAGACACTGGCAGGTCGTACTTTGTAGATATTACTCCTGTAGCTATGAAGGTACCCGTAAGGAAAGCAAGGCACACAGCCATACCTATAAACTTGGAACTACGGAAACATAAGTGTGTGCATAAATCATTGACCTAAGTGTATAATAGAAACAAAGAAATATCACATCCGTCAATACACATGGACCTAAATCGAACGAAAAGACGATACATGACGACATCAGAGCTGAATTTCATTTTAACATGCAATCCTCCCTTGGGAGATTTCTTGTTGAGTTCATCTTGAGACAAATCTAGTTAACTGCCCAGTAATTCATATTGAGTTTGTCTCGAGACCAAATGATAAATGTTTGAAGTGTAAACGGATACCATATAATATTATGGTACAATGATATCTTATCCTTGCGGAGTACCTGGTCCCGCAACAATCTTATTCTGTTGATCTATATTATCTATCAGATTGGTTTGGCGTCTAAACACTTCATGTTGTTGTTTTTGTATCAAAGTTAAGTTCAATTTCTTTTCTTTTTTTGTGGTAATGTTTACATGTACTTTACTTTCTTCTAGTCAATACTCTGACACCTTAATATCCTTTGTGACGTTACAATTTACATTGCCTTTTATGTTCGACAAAAATATCCATAGTACATGACTTCGTTGATAAAAAGAAACGTGAATCATCGTGTTGTGATCGGAGATTATTGTTTTCATCGAACACTTGCTAGTTCAGTTGAACATTTAAAGGGTCATTTTGTCTTTGAATAGGTTAATAACAACTGTTTAGAAACATTGGCAAAACCAATTTCCAGTTTAGCATTATGCGACTATATGAGGGAGCCTGAACTTACTAAAACAACGGAACCAACATTAACGGACTCAGCACAAAGAACTGCATATCATTGGCGAGGTACCAGGCCCAGGCAAAACACTGAAACAATAAACCAATATTACACCAAGACATATCATTGGCAAGGTACCAGGCTCAGGCAAAACACTGAAACAATAAACCAATTTTACACCAAGACATATCATTGGCGAGGTACCAGGCCCAGGCAAAACACTGAAACAATAATTGGCGAGGTACCAGGCCCAGGCAAAACACTGAAACAATTAACCAATATTACACCAAGACTTATCATTGGCGAGGTACCAGGTCCAGACAAAACACTGAACCATAAAACAAATATTACACCAAGACAATCATCGATGAAGCACCATATCCAGATACAAAAGGTATCAACAATTATCCCTCATTACTGTTATACCGTTACACATCGTCCAATACCATACTAATATTTCTAAAAATAATTTGTCAATGCCATTTTATTATAAATTTATTTAGCATATAACATCATATAATGAATAATGTTTACCGAATAGGGCTTTAATATTTTTCTCATCATACTGATCTCATTGTCTTCGTATTTCACTGTAATAATTTATTAATAACACTACTTGATTTCAGCAAATGCAATGAACACTATTTAATCAGAATGAGTTCATTCGATGTTATGCATTATTCGTACAATGTATCCTCGATCCTATTGGCTATCAAATACATATACTGGTCATATTTAACATACCGTTTTATCAGTCTTTACTAAGTTGTTGATATACAACAGGTTAGTCCACCATGTATCTTCACAAAAGTCTTTTTCAAATCCTCCCTCTGGCCAAAAGGGACCATTTGCGAAATAACGCGTTAGTGTCACCTCAACAAAGAGCACGAGCATATACGGCGGAGTCAATCTGGAATAGACATAAAGATTGGTAAACACCTATAAAGAGTGTCAAAATAGCAGCTCCGTTGCTGGGTTATTTATACTTAAAACAGTATAACATTTATTTTAAATTGTCAAAAATAGCATTAGATTTACTTTTGTTATCTCAAAATCTCCGAACGTTGAATCTAGCTGCCTCTGGAATAGCCATAAGTAAAATATAATTGACTAAAAATTGAGACAGCATAAGAGATAATAACCTGCTGAGTTGGCAGAAGTAGGCTATATCTACCTTCAGAGGTATACAGGTAAGTACCTGCTTAATTACCAGAAGAAGAACACAGGCCCCTCCAGAATCACTGGAGTAGAACATATTTACCTCAAGAATCACTGAAGTAGAACATATTTACCTCCAGAATCGATGATAGTAGAACAAATTTACATCCATAATCACTGGAGTAGAACATATTTACCTCCAGAATCACTGGAGTAGAACATATTTACCTCCAGAATCGATGAAAGTAGAACATATTTACCTCCAGAATCGATGAAAGTAGAACAGGCCCCAATTCATCTTGCCTTTTGTCTTTTCCATCTCGCGCATGAAGAGGTAGGACACCAACAAACCACTTGTAATGAATTGCATAAAATTAATGGAAGGTCAACAACAAGATTGCTCTTTTAATTATTTTTTTAAATATTTTTTTCTGGAGTTATTTGTCGTATTGATTCTTCGAAATCGCTTCTTTGAAAACTGTAAAATACTATTTTTTTATTTTAAAATGTTATCTTATAAATGCACCAATGCAAAAAATTTAAACTCGACCAAAAAGGAAATACACAGGGGGAAACCTTAGCGTATCTGGTTAAATATCCTTATCTCGATACTAAATTTTAGAAACAGTGTAAATGAGCCATTCACAACTATATTTGCTTATTTGGGATCGCTTAAGCGTTTTCGGTTTGTGGATGCACCCGCCCAAAGAAAGTTAAAAATAGCGCCTGTAAATAACGTGCGTCTAACAATAGAAAGTTGTTGAATTGGAAAAATAATTAAAAAGCATACATAGCTATGTACATATATACGCGTTGACTCCAAAAAGTTGATATGACACGTTTAACGGAACAAGTGTGAGAAAAGCTCTTTCAATCGTTCGCGCAATCGTCGCCAGCTCAACGCCGCAACGTCAATATCACATAATACAGCTAGCGCGTTTGTACAACCGTTTCGGAATACCGAATGAGCTACAAAACTATTGTTGGTCCTAATTGTGTAAACATGGATCAACAAACAGTTCAAATCCAATCGCTCCGAAACAGATGGAAATTGCGTATGTCATACGTCCAACCACTTCTAAGAAGACAGTGTAAGACCACATAGTCATAACACTCTAACCCCCATCCCGTCCCCGCCCTTGGTCCAAATTTATTCTCGCATAAGCGTCTGTTGAACGAACTATAACATAGGGCACGAAAACGTCGAAATATTGCAAAGATCGTTGCCAACTGGAAGCTGGTGTTGGGAAATGGGTGGAATAACTTTAAAATAAGACAAAACAATGCTCTCATTTATTTCATGCGCACACGGGCACGTTTCAGGAAACATATGGATTGAATTTGATAGCTGGATTTTCGTTTTTAATATCAGCGGGATACGTGTACACTTCCAAAAAAGTAGTTTTATTTTCAAAAATTCAGGCGTTTTGTAGCTGTGCGTTTTTTTGTTTTGGTAAAGAAATAAAACATAACACAAGACATCAATTGAAAAGGCACCTAGCGACATTTTGTTCAACCGTTGTATTCCCTTTGTTTATGATTTTATTGTTAACTGGGCTCTATAGATAGTAACACAAATAGATAGTTATATACACTATTACCTAAGCGCAAAGAATGTATCCACGGAAACCAGTGCATTTATGATAGCCTGGAAGGTCCATCGCTCTATCATTTTCGGCCAAAATGTAGAAACATTATCTACAAATGAAATAGAAAACAAGGTTTCCTAGCGTCACCACACAAAGACAAAATATACAAAATCATCAACAAAACAAAGAAGAACATAAACCGCAACGTCATCATCCAATGACAAAATATATTACAGTGTCAACACAAAATGACAAAATATATTACAGCGTCAACATACAATGACAAAATACATCCGATCGTAAACTCGCAAAGACAAAGTATACCATAGTGTTAACACACTGGCAAAACGTATCCTGGAGTGTCAACACACTGGCGAAAAGTATACCGTATTGTCAACACACTGGCAAAAAATAAACCACATTGTCACCACACTGGCAAATAATTTACCGTAGTGTAAACACACTGGCAAAAATATATACCGTAGTGTCAGCACACTGGCAAAAAATACACCGTAGTGTAAACAAACTGGCAAAACATACCATATTGTCAACACACTGGCAAAAACATATACCAGTGTCAACACACTGGCAAAAAATACACCGTAGTGTCAACACACTGGCAAAAAATATACCATAGTGTAAACACACTGGCAAATAATTTACCGTAGTGTAAACACACTGGCAAAACAATAAACCGTAGTGTCAAAACACTGGCAAAATATATACCACAGTATCAACACACTGGCAAAAAAAATATACCGGTGTCAACATACTAGCAAAAATTATACCATATTGTCAACACACTGGCAAAATATACCGTAGTGTAAACATAATGGCGAAAAATATACCGTAGTGACAACACACAGGCAAAAAATTCACCGTAGTGTCAACACACTGGCAAAATATATACCACAGTATCAACACACTGGCAAAAAATATACCAGTGTCAACACACTGGCAAAAAATATACCGTAGTGTCAACACACTGACAAATATATACCGTAGTGTCAACACACTGACAAATATATACCGTAGTGTCAACACACTGACAAATATATACCGTAGTGTCAACACACTGACAAATATGAACCGTAGTGTCAACACACTGACAAATATGAACAATCAACGTCAGAATACACCATAGAGTCAACACAGAATGACAAAATGCATCCGATCGTTCATTCTCGATACTCCAGGGGTTTCGTTCACTTTCGCCCTTTACTTCCCTGCTGCAACATGTCATATCAAAATTGTACGCACACAGCTAGCTATTCGATTGCTCTCGGGAAAAATTTACGACCAATCGCGAGGCTGATACTTTTTTGAAGATTACAGAGGAGCCACACTCGGCATCAGAGCTCGTTAATTTCACCGTTACGCGAGAGCGAGATTCTTTTGGTGTACATCAAGGGATCAAACTAGTGTTACTGTCTCATCCACAAGATGGTGCACACTAAGTCTTCAATTATTTTGCTATGGTATATGTTAGGGGTGCAGAGAGCGAACGTGAGCGAAACCCCTGAAGTATCGAGGGTGCCGAAGTCACAAAGACAAACTAAAACAGTGTACCATAGTGTCAGCACATTGGCATACAAATACCGCATGGACATCAGACAAGGACGAATCACACAACACAGACATTTCAATGCAACAACCTAAAACAAAAAACTAAGAAAAACACACTTCACTGTCAACACACAAGAAACAATAACCCACAACCTAAAAAACACAATGACAAAAGCTGAACCAAAAGTAATCATTGAATCGAGAGAGAAGTGTCTACTCTTAGTACTCACGAACGTAATTCATCCCCGTCGAGTAGGTGTGTCCAAGAATGACCCAGGTCATACTCAGAAAACGGATACCATTAAGAGCCGTCAAACTACCGGGCGGAGCACTGGTGTTCAGAAGTTTGGCGCCATTTGTGTAGACAGAAAACGCCACCAATATGTTTGACATCATTCCTGGTTTGAGAAAAATAAAAATTATAATGATAATACATCGATGATACCGGCAATTCGTTATCAATGTTAAAAACATTTACATCATTGTTTTATTACATATCAGTTGAAGTCATATTTGAATGATTTACTAGAATTTAGGATAAACAATTCTTCCTTTACAATCAACTAGAGCATACTGCCATCAATGTTTTGTGTAAAAAAAACATTGCTATGTTATGTAAGCATGCATAACATAGAGCATTGGAATAACATCAGTCGTAGGTTACGTACAGAAGGAAATCACAACCCAAGAGTCTGCTGAGTGCAGAACCTAAAACATATTCCGAAGGTTGAGATTTCGCTGTAACTGCAAATCTGGTGGCAGTTCAATTATCTCACTTCCAGAAAATCACCACGAAATGTCTATTGAATTCGTTAATTCTACCTCCCCCAGGCATGCATCATAATATGCAAAGATCTGTTGGATTATTCCTGAATCAGCTTCAGATCTTTTTCCATTCCATTAATATTCATTTTTTTTAAATAATTGTTGGATTACCGTATTCCCACATTGAACAAGTTTTACAAACCTCTACTGGATTAATTTGTTCTCAAAGACATTTTCTTCAATAAAATTAAAAAGTGATATGGTCCGATTGATTATTCATGGATCAACAAATCCAGTCGGTGGTGTTCAAAGGGTTATATTTTACTGTAATATTTTTATCATATTTAAATGTACACATATCTAATAGGCCTGTAAATTGTGAATTTGCTTCTACAAAATTGCTAGTGCTTGAGAATCCCCGTACCACTGCCAAAAGCTGTACCTAAGTATAGAAATATGGCCATGGCTAAAGCGTGGATGAATTAGTCCTGAAAAGAAAACCATACCTTGCGGGTCTTTTATGAGAAGTATTCAAGATGAAATCAACAAAATGTAATCAACAACAATGTAATCAACAACAATGTCTTCTGGGTAAAAGGAACACCGCGGGCTACATCCGGATTTCAACCTTAAATTTCAGCTTGCTAAAATCTCGGTCTAACCGACTGAGTTATCTATTCGTCGGATATGTCCTGGTCGTATTTTGCTACAGTTGAATATATCCAAAATAAGTTAGAAGAAGGTTACTGCATATAGGGAAAACCACAGCGCGGTTGACAGGGATCCTAAAAAATGATTTAGTTAACTGTAACTGTCCATTACTAAGCCAGTAGCTGCCCAATAGAAAACGCAATAATGAACAGTTACGGCTTAATAATGAACAGCTACAGGTATGTACATTATACTATACAATGTACAGCGAGAACAAAAAAATGATGTGACAACTGTGTTTTAATCTGAGAGGGAACCTGACATGTCAGATACTCACCAAGCTCTACCGGTTGGTCTCGCGTTACTACTGGTGGCGGAGTGATTTCGTTCGATACTAAAGGAGTTTTTTCGCAGCTCTGTCCTGATACAAACGTTGTGGTTTCCGTCGTGCCGGATACCGTTCGGTTCATTCTGCTTAAAGGTGTCATACCCTTTACCACTATCACATCAAACGCTGTGCCCACTATCATCATCGCCAGGATAAATCCACACATAATGCTAGAACATATTCAAACTTTGTTGCCCAGTCCTTAAATGATATTATTCTTTATTTATTAAGAATATAATAAGAGCTGTAAACTATTATTGTTTTTACTATGATCATTTTTTTTAAAACGTTTCAATATTAAAGTATGGTATGTTTTAATGCTATTGTTTGCACATCGGAAAGATGAAATCTATTTTTTTTTATAATATACACACTAGAGTAAACGGGTGAAAATGATCTAAAGTATACGCTGTATATCAATTACTCGGGTCTTTCCGTTGATCCTTGAGAGTATTATTCTGAATCCTGAAGTAGTATTTGACTTGGTTTAATGAGGAAATGTCTTTGACATCTTATATCTTATTTGACATCTTATTTGACATCTTATATCTTATTTGACATCTTATTCGACATCTTATATCTTATTTGACATCTTATATCTTATTCGACATCTTATATCTTATTCGACATCTGAAATTCGAAACGTCACGAAGCTCTGTTAGCATGTTGTTTGAAATAAAATCCATTTTTATTTTTTTGAGTGCATATAAAATGAGCCAACTTACACAGCACCGATCGCCTTGTCATCGAACTCCAGTGTTTCCTTCTTACACTCCGCAAACTTGGATAGTTTTCCAGGCTGAATGGTTGAAAGCGCTAAACGAATGTTTAAAACTGAGTTATCACATTGTCAGTCCATTACTCAAGGATACTTTAATTTATTTACTTCAGAGGAACCTCATTATTTACTTATAGATTGATATATATACTAAACCAGTTAGTTAAAAGAAACCTTTTTGAATGGCATATGCTAAGTTTGTTTTGAACACAAACACCAATGAAAAACTTTCTTTTAGAGCTTTTAAAAACGTTTGTTTCCTTTGTCCAACCTGTAGTGAAAAGAACCGGTGTCCTGGCTCTATATCGCTATATAAGGGTGTTATTGTTTTACTTAAAAGAAATATAATTATGATTTAGAGGACTGCCCGTGTTTGATGTATCAGATTAATCAGGGATATCTAACTCACTTTGGTTTTCTGTGTAAGAGATATGATTGATATCAACATTGTCGCTATGTTACGTCGACTTTTGTTGTCTGTGGAAAGGTATTAACGGACAAATTATACCACAACGTCGATACACAAGGACAAATTATACCACAACGTCGATACACAAGGACAAATTATACCAAAGGGTCAACACACAAGGACAAATTATACCACAGCGTCGATATACAAGGACAAATTTACCACAGGGTCAACACAAAAGGACAAATTTACCACAGGGTCAACACACAAGGATAAATTTACCACAGGGTCAACACACAAGGACAAATTTACCACAAGGTCGATACACAAGGACAAATTTACCAAAGGGTCAACACACAAGGACAAATTTACCACAGGGCCAACACACAAGGACAAATTTACCACAGGGTCAACACAAAAGGACAAATTTACCACAGGGTCAACACACAAGGACACAGCAATCTGGAGAAACAATACAAAAGGACACACGCGGCACTTAAGCGATGCAAGAGAGAGGCACGAAACATCAAAAGAGAAGATGAGACGACATAACCAATTATACCACAACGTCGATACACAAGGACAAATTATCCCACAACGTCGATATACAAGGACAAATTATACCACAACGTCGATACACAAACACAAATTATAGCACAACGTCGATACACAAGGACAAATTATACCAAAGGGTCAACACACAAGCACAAATTATACCACAACGTCGATATACAAGGACAAATTTACCACAGGGGCAACACACAAGGACAAATTTACCACAAGGTCGATACACAAGGACAAATTTACCAAAGGGTCAACACACAAGGACAAATTTACCACAACGTCGATACACAAGGACAAATTTACCAAAGGGTTAACACACAATGACAAATTTACCACAACGTCGATACACAAGGACAAATTTACCACAGGGGCAACACACAAGGACAAATTTACCACAAGGTCGATACACAAGGACAAATTTACCAAAGGGTTAACACACAATGACAAATTTACCACAACGTCGATACACAAGGACAAATTTACCACAGGGGCAACACACAAGGACAAATTTACCACAGGGTCAACACAAAAGGACAAATTTACCACAGGGTCAACACACAAGGATAAATTTACCACAGGGTCAACACACAAGGACACAGCAATCTGGAGAAACAATACAAAAGGACACACGCGGCACTTAAGCGATGCAAGAGAGAGGCACGAAACATCAAAAGAGAAGATGAGACGACATAACCAATTATACCACAACGTCGATACACAAGGACAAATTATACCCCAACGTCGATATACAAGGACAAATTATACCACAACGTCGATACACAAGGACAAATAATACCACAACGTCGATATACAAGGACAAATTATACCACAACGTCGATACATAAGGACAAATTTACCACAGGGTCAACACACAAGGCCAAATTATACCACAACGTCGATATACAAGGACAAATTATCCCACAACGTCGATACACAAGGACAAATTATACCAAAGGGTCAACACACAAGGACAAATTATCCCACAACGTCGATACACAAGGACAAATTTACCACAGGGTCAACACACAAGGACAAATTTACCACAGGGTCAACACACAAGGACACAGCAATCTGGAGTAACAATACAAAAGGACACACGCGGCACTTAAGCGATGCAAGAGAGAGGCACGAAACATCAAAAGAGAAGATGAGACGACATAACCCTACAAAACGATTTTGATATACATGTAAGTGTCAAGCCATCAAACACCAGAATTAAAGAGAGAATATATTGACCCTACAAAACACTGTTAATTTACCTGCATTGGTTAGTGCCACGGCATCCGCAGGTGAACACGAGTCTGGGAGACACAGTCCAAGGTTTGCATTCGGTAGTGGTAAACTTAGAATATCCAATGGTAAGTTCACTATGCAATATTTTCCATTGAAATGTGGGGGCGTCTGGCCGTATTCGTACTTGTCGCTTTTCACACTCAGACATTCGTCGTATGAGCCGAACCAGCCTTGGTTTCCGTTCACAATGTCACTCGGAGGCTTCCCGCTGGCGTCTATCACTACAAAACAAAGCACAGGGTCCCGATTCGAAAATGTTGGTAAAAAAAGTAAGTAAGGCCAGAGCTGCCCGCCAGTAATTATGTCTTGAAACATCCCCTTACCTTAGTCATATATTTAATCATAATACACGAAATATAATGTGTGTGATGCTGCTAACTGTGTATGTCATATCCTGGACGGATCCATATCCGCCTGGTACGCGCCATATTGAAAGACTTAAGCAATATGCATACCCACTGAATTAACGCTTCATGTTATGAGAATCATCCGACCGTGACCGTGAAAGACAAGAAACCAACGTTCAAAATGTGTAACTGGGACCAAAATCCCGGCATTTCTGTACATTCACTCTGTCAACAACTATCAAGTTTAATATTTAGAAACATTTGATAAAAACTGTTATCGTCTCCATTTTTTCCATAAATGTTTTCCAATCTCGCTTCTTTTAAGTATTGTTTTAAACTCCGACAGCATATCTGCGTCTTATTTCTTTATCACCATAAAATATAATGGCTAATAATTGCACGGACAAATATATTTCTGATGTATAAATAGAAGCAATACTTACTTTTCAGTGCCCAAAGTTGCACCGCCATGGCGGCTGTGCCAATTAATTGTGTGTCGTTATAACATGTGTCTGATACGTTAAACCCACCGACCACAGCCCCTACCCCAGGGCTTGCCCGGGGCCTAGGTGATCCGGTCAATATCCTGTAGGGGTCGATCGAATCTTGGAATTCCCAAAGCTGGTCGAGGTTAGCTTTAACGTCTAATTGTATTGATGGCTGGTTTTGCGGTATAGCCTGAATTTTCTTCATTCCTTCCACTAACAGAGTTTGATACGACACATCTTCAGTAGATATGGTGCTAACAAAACATGTTATAAGAAATAAAGTTATAAGCATCGTCCCCGTGAAAGAACGCGCCATATTTAGGCGTGAAGGGGAAAGCAAGCTCTGAAGAATTGTATAAGTGATCCCAGCTGGAGCCCGGGATATATATCACAGTAAACAGTCCAGACTGTACCAGGCGTACTGATAGCGATATGTGTACCTTATGGTGTGATAATAATGATGATACGTTATCATTGCTTGTTGAGGTTGAACAAGTAAAATATTATTTATGTATAAATGATCATTGACATATGGTATAAATCATCACCAGTGGTGTTACATTAATAGTTTAACTACACGAGGTGATGTGGTTATCATACAAATTGTTTGTTCTTTTTTACGGTTTCAATTGTTTTATTGCTCTAAAAAGAGTTGGGGTAGGGATTGCCAGGGTTGCAGAGCCATGGGTTCTCCACCAACAGTTGGAATAGGGATTGCCAGGGTTGAAGGGTCATGGGTTCTCCAGCAACAGTTGGGGTAGGGATTGCCAAGGTTGAGGGCCCTGCGTTCTCCAGCACAGTTGGGATATTGTACTCAACTTATCATGTGTTTTATGTGGTTGTATGTATGTAGCCCTTGTCATGTCAGCATTCAAAATGTTTCATATCACGTGTGTGTTGTGGTGAAATGTTCGTGCTCCATTTGTGTGTATTGTGGTGGTGTGTTCGTGGTGTACATATTATGATTACATGTTCGTGGCCCTGTCAGTGCAACATTCAGCACGTTACAAGCGATGCTAATGTGAACGATGCAAATACATTTGCCTAAATGTCAATATCTAAAATACACTTAATACACAAAAAAGCAGAGCCTATACCCAAAAGTATACTTGTTGATATAGCTGATCCAATACGTTCATATTGTCCATAAATATCATTTTTACCATAAAGTGTAAATTTATAACATACTGTGATAATTTGGCTTATTTTGCATAGTGGATCGTTGTTTGTCTTCATGTTTTCCTCGATGTTCATATTTTAATTTGTGTATGGATGTTTGTGTCCATGGTGAATCCTGGTGTGTAACACATTTAATATAAATATGTACGTAGTTCATGGTTACAACCGAATTCAGCATAAAAAAAAGTCAAGTAACAGTAAAGGTATATCCGGTAGAGTCTTTGGAGTATGAATTATTATTTTTATTGTTTAAACAGTAACATTTTGAAATAGATAAATACTTTTGAAAAAGAAGTCATAGACATTTGGTAAGTGTCATGGTGTCACAACGAGAATTATTTCTTTAATGTTGTAAATGAGAAAATATATTGTACTTGACCTTACGGATTATTCAAATGCCATGTATAATTTGAAATCTTTTGAAAATATTTAATAAGTTCAGATTCCAACCCCACTGCCACTTAAGCTTTATCTTGTGTGTATGTGTATAAGACTTCGTACTAACTTTAGTTTGTTATTCCCGTTTATTTTGCATAAATTTGCATGAAGTTGCACAAATAAAAGTATCGACCTTGAGGTAGATAGGTATAGTTGTCCAATGTCCAATCATTGAAGTCACACCAAACATTAGGCGCTGTGTGAAACCCTGCCAGACCAGGATTAAACGACACAGATAGCATTAACCACTCATCTGTTAAAACAGAATAGCTATCGTCTATCCATCACCTAATACTTATCAGCGCGGTGTTTGGGAAGACAGGATGCATTTGCCTTCCATGTCACAATTATATGAAATCCAAAATTCTACTTTATCATGATTAAAACAAATACATAAAACAGGACAGCGTTTTGTCTCCTTGTGACAACACCAGCGAGCACTAGTGTAATACCTGCGTCTGCGACAAGCATACACCCAGCAACTGAAGAACAGAATTCAGAAAGGTCTGGGTACAGGTTATTGAGGCAAACAGTATAATAACGGGCCACTTTGCCAAATAAATACAACATCTGAAGGTAAGTACACAATACCTCCAGACAAACAGTAAGTAAGTTTATTGCCCTTATCTTTATTCAGTGTTTAACAACATTTTATGCGTTCTATATAGTGTGCCGGATATATCAAATAGCTCCACAGGAATTAGTTATTTCACAGAAACAAAATGTTATTACATACACAACCACAGAAATATATGTCGTTATACAAAATGATACAACAGAAACATTTTGTCATACAACAATAAACAACAGAACAGTGTCAAGCAAATTACACAACAGAAAAAGATTGCTGTATAAAATAGCAAAAGAGAAACATATTCTTATACAACATACACCGACAGGAACATATAGTTATACAACATAATACAACAATATCCACAGTAACATGTTGTATAACAACATAATACAACAATAACATATAGTTATGCAACAATATCCACAGTAGCATGTTATTATACAACATAATACAACAGTAACATGCTGCTATACAACACAATACAACAATAACATGTTGCTATACAACACAATACAACAATAACATGTTGCTATACAACATAATACGACAGTAACATATAGTTATACAACACAATACAACAGTAACATATTGTTATACAACATAATACAACAGTAACATATAGTTATGCAACAATATCCACAGTAACATGTCGTTATACAACATAATACAACAGTAACATGCTGCTATACAACACAATACAACAATAACATGTTGCTATACAACATAATACAACAGTAACATATAGTTATACAACACAATACAACAGTGACATGTTGTTATACAACACAATACAACAGTAACATGTTGTTATACAACACAATACAGCAGTAACATGTTGTTATACAACACAATACAACAGTAACATGTTGTTATACAACACAATACAACAGTAACATGTTGTTATACAACACAATACAACAGTAACATGTTGTTATACAACACAATACAACAGTAACATGTTGTTATACAACACAATACAACAGTAACATGTTGTTATACAACACAATACAACAGTAACATGTTGTTATACAACACAATACAACAGTAACATGTTGTTATACAACACAATACAACAGTAACATGTTGTTATACAACACAATACAACAGTAACATGTTGTTATACAACACAATACAACAGTAACATGTTGTTATACAACACAATACAACAGTAACATGTTGTTATACAACACAATACAACAGTAACATGTTGTTATACAACACAATACAACAGTAACATGTTGTTATACAACACAATACAACAGTAACATGTTGTTATACAACACAATACAACAGTAACATGTTGTTATACAACACAATACAACAGTAACATGTTGTTATACAACACAATACAACAGTAACATGTTGTTATACAACACAATACAACAGTAACATGTTGTTATACAACACAATACAACAGTAACATGTTGTTATACAACACAATACAACAGTAACATGTTGTTATACAACACAATACAACAGTAACATGTTGTTATACAACACAATACAACAGTAACATGTTGTTATACAACACAATACAACAGTAACATGTTGTTATACAACACAATACAACAGTAACATGTTGTTATACAACACAATACAACAGTAACATGTTGTTATACAACACAATACAACAGTAACATGTTGTTATACAACACAATACAACAGTAACATGTTGTTATACAACACAATACAACAGTAACATGTTGTTATACAACACAATACAACAGTAACATGTTGTTATACAACACAATACAACAGTAACATGTTGTTATACAACACAATACAACAGTAACATGTTGTTATACAACACAATACAACAGTAACATGTTGTTATACAACACAATACAACAGTAACATGTTGTTATACAACACAATACAACAGTAACATGTTGTTATACAACACAATACAACAGTAACATGTTGTTATACAACACAATACAACAGTAACATGTTGTTATACAACACAATACAACAGTAACATGTTGTTATACAACACAATACAACAGTAACATGTTGTTATACAACACAATACAACAGTAACATGTTGTTATACAACACAATACAACAGTAACATGTTGTTATACAACACAATACAACAGTAACATGTTGTTATACAACACAATACAGCAGTAACATGTTGTTATACAACATAATACAACAGTAACATATAGTTATACAACATAATACAACAGTAACATGTTATACAACATAATACAACAGTAACATATAGTTATACAACATAATACAACAGTAACATGTTATACAACATAATACAACAGTAACATATAGTTATACAACATAATACAACAGTAACATGTTATACAACATAATACAACAGTAACATATAGTTATACAACATAATACAACAGTAACATGTTATACAACATAATACAACAGTAACATATAGTTATACAACATAATACAACAGTAACATGTTATACAACATAATACAACAGTAACATATAGTTATACAACATAATACAACAGTAACATGTTATACAACATAATACAACAGTAACATGTTATACAACATAATACAACAGTAACAGGTTATACAACATAATACAACAGTAACAGGTTATACAACATAATGTTGTATTAATCATACAACATAATACAACAATTTCATTTTAGTATACAACACATTTCATCAGTAACATTCTACTTATCCATAGCCCACTCTAGCAGTTTGAATGATATATCGTGGTTCCCGTTGTCATTTTTTGTACCTTAGCATGTTTCCTAATCTATATAAAATAGTACAACATCCGGTTATAATGTACTTCAATACATTTTGTTCGTATATGATAATTACTTGTTTTGGCTATAATGTTGAGCACCACACATCCATGCTGACTCTGTTCTACTGCACTCCTTTAATGACCTAATCAATTTCTCTAAAGGTTTGGTCTAATACCTACTTCATACCTAATTGACCCTTTTCTAAAGCTAATTCTTACTATTTATTGAAAAAAAAGTCTTTTATTCCTATAGTATACAAATTATGTTCTGTTAATAATACCGATGTTTGCAGTTCTCCAATTCACTTGAATTTAAAATCCCAATTTTTAGTTTTTGAGAACATTTGAGGGTATTTGCTACTGTTAGCAACTTAGAAAGATTTCTGGATTTTTCTTTTCATCCGAGCTACATACGATTCTGTAGATACAAATTGTTTCCTCCTTTCTGGTCTAATCCTGTTCACAAATTTTCCTAATTAACATATTTAAATCTGTCTAAATAGTAACCTAAATGACCTTTGGTATCCGAATCGATGTACATGTATGTATAATGAAATTCCTCGGACTTCCTTCTCGCTTGAGGTATATATTTTTTAAATAGGTCATAACCTTCAAGACTGTGCTCCGCAGAAAATATGATATATTTGTTGTTCTTCGGAAGGAATTTGTTTAAACCATTAACACAAAGTTTTTCCCTTGTTTTAGTAAGGGTGTCATCAATAGAGTAAAAACATTAATGGGATTCGCGTTACCCTGTATATTTACCATATGAAAATATTGTTATACTGCATATTACTACTTATACATATTATACTGCAACAGCACATTGTTTTACCACAGAATACAATAGAAACATTTTAACACCGCATACTACCACCATGGAATAATGTTATACCGCAAACTACCACCATAGAATATTGTTATACCGCAAACTACCACCATAGAATATTGTTATGTATACAGCAAACTACCACCATAGAATATTGTTATACAGCAAACTACCAAAATAGAATATTGTTATACAGCAAACTACCACCATAGAATATTGTTATGTATACAGCAAACTCCCACCATAGAATATTGTTATACAGCAACCTACCAAAATAGAATATTGTTATACAGCAAACTACCACCATAGAATATCGTTATACCGCAAACTACCACCATAGAATATTGTTATACCGCAAACCACCACCATAGAATATTGTTATACCGCAAACTACCACCATAGAATAATTTTATTCGATGTGATACAATAGAAACATAGTCACACCGTAAACTATCACAAAAACATATCGTTCTACCGCAAACTACCAACATAAATGTTATAACGCAAACTATCACAAAAACATTGTTATACTGCTACATGTTACTACCACAATATCATAGTGTTATACCGCAAACTATCACAGTAACATATTGGTATACCGCAAACTACTTAATAACATACCACTTAACCACATAGCACAACAGAAATAAATTGTCACACCCCCAACTACCACAAATAGCATATCATTATACTGCAACCTACCACAATAACATATCAGTATACCACAACCTACCACAATAACATATCAGTATACCGCAACCGACCACAATAACATATCAGTATACCGCAACCTACCACAATATATTTTAATAACGCAACCTACCACAATAGCATATTATTATACTGCATCCTACCACAATAACATATTAGTATACCGCACTACCACAATAACATATTAGTATACCGCACAACCACAATAACATATAAGTATACCACAACCGACCACAATAACATATCAGTATACCGCAACCTACCACAATATATTTTAATAACGCAACCTACCACAATAGCATATTATTATACTGCATCCTACCACAATAACATATTAGTATACCGCACTACCACAATAACATATTAGTATACCGCACAACCACAATAACATATAAGTATACCACAACCGACCACAATAACATATCAGTATACCGCAACCTACCACAATATATTTTAATAACGCAACCTACCACAATAGCATATTATTATACTGCATCCTACCACAATAACATATTAGTATACCGCACTACCACAATAACATATTAGTATACCGCACTACCACAATAACATATCAGTATACCGAAACCTACCACAATATCATATTATTATACTGCACCCTGCCACAATAACATATAAGTATACCACAACTTACCACAATAACAAATCAGTATACCGCACTACCACAATAACGTATCATTATACCGAAACCTACCACAATATCATATTATTATACTGCACCCTGCCACAATAACATATAAGTATACCACAACTTACCACAATAACAAATCAGTATACCGCACTACCACAATAACGTATCATTATACCGAAACCTACCTCAATAACATATTAGTATACCACAAACTACCACAATAACATATAAGTATACCACAACTTACCACAATAACATATTAGTATACCGCACTACCACAAAACATATTAGTATACCGCACTACCACAATAACATATCATCATACCACAACCTACCACAATAACATTTTGTTATACCTTATAATACAATAGAAACATTGTTAACCGTTCACAACCACAAAAACATATTTCTATAATGCAAACTACCACAATTACATGTTATTATACCGCAAACTTCCACAATTACATGTTATTATACCGCAAACTGCCACCAAAGGAATGTTTTGTTTTACCACATATTATCACAGTAATATACCATTATTGTTATGCAACTTATTACCACAGGAACATATCGTCACACCACAGGAACATATCGTCACACCACAGGAACATATCGTCACACCACAGAGATATATCGTTTATATGCCAACAGTTTATATCTGTTTACGATTAAAGGACATGAAAAGGCATTTGTAAGCTGTGGTTACGTGTAATTATATATAGTGCTTTGTTGATTGTAGATTTTGTTTATATATAATATATATCTCAGAGGCTACGATTGTCAGTGCTAGTCGATGCTCTATCGATTGTAAGTTTCATAATGTAACAAAAATTACTTTTTCTAGTGATTAACCAATTGCAAGTTTTAGCTAAATTTATGTATATAAACTATAACTTTTTCTTGTGATCTTCTGAATGTATATTTTAATTAAATTTATGTGACTAAACTTCCTTTTTCTAATGGTGTACAAACTATAGGTTTTGGTTAATTTTACGTAACCAACATTACTTTTCTGGTGATCTACCATTTATAGGTTTTAGTTAAATTTACGTAACCAACATTACTTTTCTGGTGATCAACCAACTATAGGTTTTAGTTAAATTTACGTAACCAACATTACTTTTCTGGTGATCTACCAACTTTTGGTATTAGTTAAATTTACGTACCCAACATTACTTTTTCTGGTGATGTACCGACTATAGGTTTTAGATAAATTTACGTAACCAACATAACCAACATTACTTTTCTGGTGATGTACCGACTATAGGTTTTAGTTAAATTTACGTAACCAACATTACTTTTCTGGTGATGTACCGACTATAGGTTTTAGATAAATTTACGTAACCAACATTACTTTCCTGGTGATGTACCGACTATAGGTTTTAGTTAAATTCATGTAACCAAAGGTATTTTTTCCATTATTTTTGACACAATAAATGATTCAGCGCAACGTCTTTAGAACGAATAAGTGTCTGAAGTGTACGCATGCGTTCTTTTTTGTTTTTATGTGCTTATTTTACGTTTTGTTTTGTTTTTATGTGCTTATTTTACTTTTTGTTTTTATGTGCTTATTTTACGTTTTGTTTTTATGTGCTTATTTTACGTTTTGTTTTTATGTCCTTATTTTACGTTTTGTTTTTATGTGCTTATTTATTTATTTATTTTAGAATCACCGACCAATAATAAACAGAAGAATTAGGTTGGAAACTCTGGGTCTCGGCCATCTTCTGTTTTCCTCGCGGTACCGCTAAGTGTTGCCATGACGTATGCTCACTATCTATAGTGATGTTAGAAGACTGGATATATCTTTGACAGTATTTTAACGTCACCGTTGGGCTGTCAAGTATGATCTTACGTTACAAGATATTATTTTTTTCTCTCTTGCGTACATAAAAATAGAGTTAAGACCCTTGTCAACTTATAATTCATATAAGCGGACCCTGCATTTATAGATGTTTCCATTTTCATTTTAATAAAAGACTGGAAATTTCAGGTACATTTATTTGTTACATGACAGGTGCTATGCTTATATATTACGCTTTATATAAATCTAATACCCGGACTCGTTTACTACAACTGCGACGCATACTATTACCAGAGACGTATATATACATCTCTGATATTACCTTTTATGTAAAACTAGCTATATTAAGAAATTCGCCCTTATTCATAAACAAGAGGCCCAATGGGCCTGCATCGCTCACCTGGTATTTATCTCACACTTGTTTTCAAGATTTCATAAGAACCTATTAAAAGATTTAAACAAATGACGCCTGTGACCTTGATAGTCATTCATCCCAGCATGCTACAGGCCCAATGTCAGTACCCTGGGCATTTTCGTTATTGAGAAGAAGTCGCTTGCAGACTTTACGACAGTTGACCCCTGTGACCTTGAAAGTGGGTCAAGGTCATTCATTTGAACACACTTGGTAGTCCTTCATCCTAGGATGCTACAGGCCCAATATCAGTACACTGGGCCTTTTGGTTATTGAGAAGTTGTTTGAAGATTTCAAGACATTTGACCCCTGTCACCTTGAAAATTGGTCAAGGTCATTCATTTGAACAAACTTGGTAGCCCTTCATCCCAGCATGCTACAGGTTTAATATCAGTACCCTGGGCCTTTTGTTTATTGAGAAGAAGTTGTTTGAAGATTTTAAGACATCTAACCCCAGTCACCTTGAAAGTGGGTCAAGGTCATCCATTTAAACAAACTTGGTAACCCTTCACCTCATCATGCTACAGGCCTAATAGCAGTACCCTGGGCCTTTCGGTTATTGAGAAGAAGTTGTTTAAAGATTTTAGGACATTTGATCCCTGTGACCTTGAAAGTGGGTCAAGGCCATTCATTTGAACAAACTTGGTAGTCCTTCATCCCAGCATGCTACAGGCCCAATATCAGAAAACTGGGCATTTCGGTTATTGAGAAGAAGTTGTTTGAAGAATTTAAGACATTTGACCCCTGTGACCTTGAAAGTGGGTCAAGGTCATTCATTTGAACAAACTTGGTAGCCCTTCAAAAACCAAGCATGCTACAGGCCCAATATAAGTACACTGGGCCTTTCGGTTATTGAGAAGTTGTTTGAAGATTTTAAGACAATTGACCCCTTTGACCTTGAAAGTGGGTCAAGGTCATTCATTTGAACAAACTTGGTAGCCCTTCAACCCAGTATGCTACAGGCCGAATATAAGTACACTGGGCCTTTCGGTTATTGAGAAGAAGTTGTTAGAAGATTTTAAGACATTTGACCCCTGTCACCTTGAAAGTTGGTCAAGGTCATTCATTTGAACAAACTGTGTAGTCCTTCATCCCAGCAAGCTACAGGCCTAATATCAGTACCCTGGGCATTTGGTTGAGAAGTTGTTTCAAGATTTTAAGACATTTGATCCCTGTGACCTTGAAAGTGGGTCAAGTTCATTCATTTGAACAAACTTGGTAGCCCTTCATCCCAGCATGCTACAGGCCTAATATCAGTTCCCTGGGCCTTTCGGTTATTGCGAAGAAGTTGTTTAAAGATTTTAAGACATTTGATCCCTGTGACCTTGAAAGTGGGTCAAGGTCATTCATTTGAACAAACTTGGTAGCCCTTCACCCAGCATGATACAGGCCCAATATAAGTACACTGGGCCTTTCGGTTATTGAGAAGAAGTTGTTTGAAGATTTTAAGACATTTGACCCCTGTCACCTTGAAAGTTGGTCAAGGTCATTCATTTGAACAAACTGTGTAGCCCTTCATCCCAGCATGCTACAGGCCTAATATCAGTACCCTGGGCCTTTCGGTTATTGAGAAGTTGTTTAAAGATTTTAAGACATTTGACCCCTGTGACCTTGAAAATGGGTGAAGGTCATTTATTTGAACAAACTTGGTAGCCCTTCATCCCAGTTTGCTTCTGGCCAAATATCATCACCCTGGGAATTTTGGTTATTCAGAAGTCGTTTTAAAGTAAAATATTGACGCCAGGTGAGCTAAAAATGATAAAGACGACGTTAGCCTCCTAGTTATATCAGTTATATCTTCCGGGTGGGGAGCGCTTTTCTTATAACGTTTCCTTTGAACGCTATTTGATGTGTTAGTTATATTTTGTTGAAACTTTTAACACTATACGAAATGTATAGGTTGTCAAGATATGTTTATCAGGATATGTAAAATTATCTAGAACGTCCGTTTAAGCACTGTACAAAGAAAATCTGTATATTTCTACTTCAGTTTGATTTTGATTTTTCATCGTGAACATGATTTCAGATTAAAATATAAGAGTTCATAAAATACTCCTTAAACAAACTCGCCATTTTGAGATTAAATCTTGTTTCAGATTTGTGTTGTTAACTTTACCAACAAACTTTAACCTAACTGTGTTTTGCTGATGTCAATACATGCATAAGCAATAAGTATTGTAAAAACCTTGTATAATAAATCATGTATTTGTACAACTGTGCTTGTATATCATTGTTCTTTTGTTATGTCCCTGAAACGTTATTACATTTGTACATTGGCTATTTTCTCTATGTCCAATCTGTCCATTTTTCCATGAAAAAGGATAAGTGAAATAAAAGACTGTAAATACATTGTACAGTTTATGTTGACTTTTAATGATCTTGAGGAAAGCGAGTTTAGAAATGGAAGTTGGGGGGAGGGACTAAAGTGAATATCAAGGCTTTTTGTGCAGATGATGATGCTTTGGACATCAGTTTGTGCTGATATTTCTTTTACTTTGAGGGAATATGTACAATATTGATATATTGTCATAGAATTTAAATTTCAAATAAGACTCTGTGGGGCCTGGAGCTAATCCTGGTAGCATGAGTCTGGTCATCTCTTCATGTCCAACAAGAATGGGTACAAACAAGTTGTTAGGTAACATTAATGAAACCTTTTAAGAAAGCTCTCCATAAGGTAGAACATCTCCTGCAAGTTTAACACAGTCAGTTTGGTTGTGACAAGTCTAGAATCTACATATAAATGCTGCTTCCCACACACATCATAAACAGATGAAAGAATAAATGAAAAGAATTTATATTTTTTAGTGTTTATTCATCCATACATCTACTCCCTGACCTTTACATTATATATATCTGTACTTCTCCATCCATACACATACATGCTATAAGAGAATCATCACACATTATTTTCACAACTGACACAGTAAAACGTTGTTTATTTATAGCTTTGTTACTGTGAAATTGTGAAGCCTTGAAACATGTAATTTTTCAAAGATTTTCACCTTTTTAAGCCTCTTAACATATTGACGTCTTTTTTTCCCCAAATTGCAACTGCTTACAAAAAGAAAATCAATTTTATTAGCCATTCAGGTGATACTCTGACACTAAGTGCCCATATCATTGAAGCACAAAAAGAAATATGATATTATAATAAAAGAAAATGTTTATGTTCACACATTTTCACCCTTCAAACAATTATAAATAAATTCATCAGCTGACTGTAACAGACTGAAAATGTTATTTGCAGTATCATGCAACAAACACAACTGACATCAATCACATCTTTCGGAAACTCACAAATAAAAGGTGATTGACAGTAAGCATATCCGTGCCAGCATATATAAATTGGGCTCCTATCACACTGATCCACTGTACTGTTCCATGTGTAGTAATAATAATAATTATAATAATAATTCGAGGTTCTTATATACCACTTTATCACAACCTAGTTGGTAGGGCGTCTCAAAGCAGTTCACAAATTATTTTCCGTGGTTATAGGGCCTTTGCAACCAGCCAATAACTTTCTCAACTCCCTGGGGAGCATACAGCCGGTGCTGCCATTTCAGAGCTCACAGCTAGCATTAAACAGTTCTAGCACTGCCCAACCACATACTCATTTACAGCCGAGTAGACTGGAACAAGCAGAGTAAAGTATCTTGCTCAAAGATACAACACAGTGCCGTGCCGTGACTCAAACCCGCGACCCTTCGGTCACGAGCCCGGCGTCCTACCACTAGACTACCGTGCCTCCTGAACATGAAGTCACCATCAGTGACAAGTAGAGCAACTAGGAGATAGTCTCACTCCACTGTATATATACATAGCACCTATAGCACTTATTTTACTTGTTTGGGTTTTGTAGCCTAAATTTGTTTACACAAAATGAAGGAAGGGTTTTGTAGCCAAAATTTGTTTACACAAAATGAAGGAAGAGTTTTCTGAAAATTTAACATAACATATTTGTTCCAATAACAGAATTTTGACACCAGCAAAATAGGAGCTCTTATATAGGCAGTCCTCTCACAATCAGTAATTTGCTGTATCATGCAACAAAAATACAAAACAAAATTGAAATAAATAATATAAAATCGTTCGTAGCAGTAGATCTTTCTCTGTAGTGAATATCTCTATACTTTTTTTGTATTTTAAGATATAATTTAGATATTAATAATTCAATGGCATACAGCTGGTTGCTGCTCTTAGATACAGACCTAACCAGTCACGATGTTGTGAATAACTGACACAAGATTGTAACGTCAGAATCATCCTGATATTTTTATGTATCTGACTCACATCTGTACACACTACTTTCAGTAGGTCTGATTGGAAAATTCTTGTTAATAAGCTGAGTGTATTTAAAAATGATAAACAACATGACAAGCTAAGACATTAATGATACCAGTATCGAGGATCTAGATAGCAATATAGTCAGTGTAAAATATTTCTGTCTTTTTTTCATCAGTATCTGAAATCACATGGTTTTCTTACAAACAGATAAAACATGAAATGGAAAAAATATGCTATTTCATTTCTAGTGTGATGTTAGGGTGAAAGTTCATGATTTCTGGAAATATATTTGACAATGCCATAAAAGGTAGAGTCTGGTTTGCAGACATATACACATTCCAGTTACATTAAAGTCAAGTACATCAACATTTCCATCTTCAAAGGATATTTGTCACAGTACTAATTCATTGTTCCACAGATCCTCTGATAACCATGCATTCAAATGATGGGAGATTGATTTTGCTGAATCCGAGTTCTTTAGATATTATCCCTGCATGTATGCATTGCCTTGTTCCCAGTCTTTATATATCACACTGCTTGTATATACAGGATCCCTATAACTCCCTCAATCTTCAAGAAACTCTTCATCCAAATTCACATCCTAGAAAAAGAAAAAGAAAAACTCCATTTTTACAATCAAACTCTGTTTTAATATTGTTTAACTAACAAGTTTTCAGGCTAAACACAAGCACTAACTTCAGACTTTCAATTTATACTTCTGTTCATATTAAGGGGGATAAGTCACAGGAATTAGTCAATACCTTGTTGAAGGGGAATTCATCAATATCTTGTTGAAGGGGAATTAGCCAATATCTTGTTGATGGGAAATTTATAGTCAATATCTAGTTAAAAGGGAATTGGTCAATATTTTGTTGAATGGGAATTAGTCAATATATTGTTGAAAGGGAATTAGTCAATATTTTGTTGAAGGGGAATTCATCAATATCTTATTTAACAGGAATTAGTCGATATCTTGTTGAAGGGGAATTAGTCAAAACCTTGTTGAAAGGGAATTAGTCCATATTTTGTTGAAAGGGAACTAGTCCATATCTTGTTGAAGGGGAATTAGTCAATATCTTATTGAAGGGGAATTAGTCAATATCTTGTTGAAGGGGGATTAGTCAATATCTTATTGAAGGGGAATTCATCAATATCTTTTTGAAGGGGAATCCTCACTAGTCAACAATATATATTGTCTCAATGCAGTATATTTATCAGGCCATGCTGCTGTCATTGTAAGAAAAACTATCTGTAAAATGCAAATACGCTTTCAGGATAAATGTTATTGATATTTGTAACAGATACAGACGGCTAATCTAGAATGATCGCAGGTGTGCGTCACCAGCTGTCACGCTAGGAATAATCAAGGGTTAGTATACATAACAATGTAAGTGTTACTCACCACCAGTTTAATCATACATTACAATTGAGTATAACATAACTCATGTATACATTAGAATCTGGTGTAAACACCACGTAACAGGAGAATAAAGAACCATCTATATATCAAGACATTTCTTTAAGAGATTAATACTGCTAAAAACTTCTAAACAGTAGGTTTAAACTTATGAAATAATTAACAAACAAAAAAAAGATTTATAATAAATGTTATAATCAAAATATACATATATGTTTATGATGAAAATGGAAATTAGAAACAAGTTCTTAATCATTACTAAGTATATTACAACACAACAGTGTTATTTAGCCATTTAAAACTACATCTGGCTATATCTTATTATCAAAAAATGCCATGTTTTTCTTGTGAGTAAGCATTTGATTTAATTTCATTCAAGTCACAAACTGTTCATGTTAGATATACACATTATTCGGATTAAATTCTGTTGTCATAAATTCTTTTACCATTTTGTTATTAATATTTAGTATACTGCTAGCTAATTTAGTTAAGGTTTAATAAACAGTACAAGGTTCTCAAATTACCAGACATTCATACAAAACATCCCATTGCCACCAACATATTATAAATCAGCATTAAAGTACACCACTAGCTAATTGAATATGGGACTGCTAAATTGTATGCACCCTCACCAAACTTTCACACTAAACATCCGATGTTGGATATTGAAACAGCATTATTACACATGAATAAAACTCTCAGAACTTTCATACCAAATGAACCGGATATGAGTTGAATTTAAGTGAATTATAAGGAGGACACCTGAAGTGACACACCGACCAGTGGGAACACATCCAATAGGGAATCAATACCTAACCGTCTTGGTTATAGGCAAGAGCGCTATCAACTGTGCCAACGACCCATGTTTTATTGTTACATGGGTCGTTGACACAGTTGATAGCGCTCTTGCCTTTAACCAAGACGGTTAGGTTTGATTCCCTATTGGATGTGTTAGCCTCACTAACACTTATACATGGGTCGTTGACACAGTTGATAGCGCTCTTGCCTTTAACCAAGATGGTTAGGTTTGATTCCCTATTGGATGTGTTAGCCTGACTAACACTTATACATGGGGCGTTGACACAGTTGATAGCGCTCTTGCCTTTAACCAAGACGGTTAGGGTTGATTCCCTATTGGATGTGTTAGCCTCACTAACGCTAATACATGGGGCGTTGGCACAGTTGATAGCGCTCTTGCCTTTGACCAAGACGGTTAGGTTTGATTCCCTATTGGATGTGTTAGCCTCACTAACGCTAATACATGGGGCGTTGGCACAGTTGATAGCGCTCTTGCCTTTGACCAAGACGGTTAGGTTTGATTCCCTATTGGATGTGTTAGCCTCACTAACGCTAATACATGGGGCGTTGGCACAGTTGATAGCGCTCTTGCCTTTGACCAAGACGGTTAGGTTTGATTCCCTATTGGATGTGTTAGCCTCACTAACACTAATACATGGGGCGTTGGCACAGTTGATAGTACTCTTGCCTTTAACCAAGACGGTTAGGTTTGATTCCCTATTGGATGTGTTCCCACTGGTCAGTGTGTCACTCCCTGTTTTTGTTCAAATAGGTCGGGAAAAAAACAACTGAATTTTCAAAATAGTAGCTAGCTATATATAGTCAAAACGCTGTTTAACATCTTCTGAGTTAATTCTGGAAATTGGAATCAGAGAAAATCACCATTTAGGTTTTTATATGAAGAGGTTATTCTGTAATTCTGTTATGAACTATTCCAACCTTTGAATTGGAAGAGGCTAAATGTGTCTTCAGGGGTGAATGAGTTAATATGTGGAATATCCCTATCCTACATCCGCTCGTACACATATAGGAACTACATGTTAGCCAGCATAAACCTAGTAACACCAATTCTTTTGTTAGTAACAATCATGTTATTTTGGAACTACTTGTAAGAAACCTAAACCTTCTGATATAAGTAACATACACCTACATGCATCATGACTACTGACAAGTACACAGACAGGTCAGCAAGAGCCCCTTTGTGAGTCTTTACCATGTATATCCACCGTGATTGAAGAGCAAAAACCATAGCACTCAACTTAGGATTTTTAAGAATATACTATTGTTTGAACAATTTAGAAATAGTACTCTTGTTTCAGTTCATATATAAAATGTTTATGTTTTGGAAATGATTGTTATATTTTACATTCTTGTATAGCAAGTGAGATTTCCGTTTTAATGCGATAAAGAAAAAAAAATATGTCTGTCAGAATTAATGTTTTTCTCCCCTTTTTTAACGGCTAGATATTTTTCTCTCATCATTGTCTCTGGTCCATCAAACTAAGACATTTTGTCACTGGCCAGTTATTTTTGGAAAAGTTAGAATAAAAATGTTTGACAAATTGTTATAATGACATGCTTCTAATGTTTGATCAATGGTGAGATGCAGTAATGTAACTAAGGCATTCAGAAACAAAAAGCACCTTAAAACCAAAACTAAAGCAATGATACACATAGATAAATCACACACTGATCCGCTTACCTCCTCATTTATTTCTTTGTCATCTACTTCCTACAAGGAGAGTAGTTCATTGTTTGTTTTTATTTGGTGATTAATTCAAAACAAAGCACCAAATTAAGTAATATTAAATATCAAACAGCAAAACAGGTCTGAAGAAATAAAACAGTAACTAAAGAATCAGCAAAAAAATCACACAGTGAAAACGCTAAAGCAATGAAAATGAGACCAAGATCTGAAGTTATGGAAACTAATCATTAATGTCTGCATGTCGTGATGGATGTTACGGGTTTTGTCACTTCCCATCCCAACATATGAGGCTAGTATGATACAATTAAAGATTATTTATCATAAAATTAGTAATTTCAAGTAGTAAATATAAGCATTAGGTTCTTTTATTATCGATAGTTACTTACCAGAGTGTCTATGTTATCTATGTTTAGGTTTTCGAGGTCCAGCTCTAACTCCTGTTCAATGTCAGCCATGTCTGCACTTGATATTTGTCCATCTTGTGTGGGAGTGTCAGATTGTGGCTCTGATGATTCTTCTACTTTTGCCTCGACTGGCTTCTGCTATATGAAACATGGAAACATTTATTATTGTTCCTAAGCAGAAGATTTAATCCGAAGCGATACAGTCAATTTGCCAGATAATCAGAACATTATTGTACAAGTGCTAAAATGGAAATGGAACTTAGAAACAGTCATCCCACAAATTAACTAATATGCAATTGAAAGAATACAAGTTTACACATACACCAAGTTTCATTTTGATCAGACTACTATTACTTAGTTGAGGCCACAGAATAAATCTTCAATTCTGAAACTCAAAAATGTTGGTTGTCTCATCAAAATCATACCACCTATGGTTTGTTTATAACAAAGAGTGAACAAAATCTGTCAAATTATTGCCATTAATGCCTTCTGTAAATAGAGACTTTCCAATTCCTTGACCTGATAGTGCATGAATCTTGTCTGAAACACATCCATCAAGAATGAACAGAAGTATTAAGTATATCATTAAATTAAAACAAAAGTTCTACCCTGAAATATCTCGGCTAGTAGCCAAGGGCTTACAGGACTCATTGCTCCCTTCTTTTGAACAAGTCTTGATTTGATTCCCAAACTAATAACTTCCAACCAAGTTTGGTTTAACTTGTTTCACTTTGTTAAATACGAGTAGCTGAGACACCTTAATTTTTTTGCTGTCAGGTGTGCTTCAAAGGAGCTGGATAACTAAATTCTGATTGGTGATGTGTTACCTGTGGCACAGGTGCTGAGGCTTCCTCAAACTCCTCATCCTCATCCTGCACCCCGTTGGGTGAGAAATGGAATGCTCCTCTTTCTTCAGCCTGATTCATCTCATCAACTGGTACACGACCGGTGTTGGGCTACAATATATATATAAACTGTCCTCATCCTGGTGTTTTAATAATGATGGTTACGTTTTATATCAACCACATTTTCTTTCAAATCAGAAAAACTAATAGTTCTTTAATATTTCAGGTCAAAATAAGTGCCTGAGTATGTTAGTTAGAAATACTGCATGATAAGGCCTACAAAGTTCATTTTTAGTTTCTCAGGCCAATTTTTTTTCGAAAAATGATGGAGGAGGAGGCCCTTTATAGCCCTCATAAAGGTGAGGAGGGAGGCACTTAATTGTCCAAACTGTGTTTTGTAATGATTTAGTATTAGATCATCTATTACAATACACTATCAATTGTTTTATTGCTGCATCACAGCTATTTACTTTTTTTAAAAGATTTTGAAATTCAGCAGTAAATTGTGGATTTTAATGGTAGCTCATTTAATTATAGAGGATCTGTCATAAGTTTCCCTTCATATTAGATTTATGATACAAGTTTTGATTTTTTCTTGTTTGTGAGTCTCTGGCGAGCAAATATGAAAATTCCAAAACGAGTATCATAAATCTGATATGAAGGGAAACGAATGACAGATTCTTTTTATCATATAATACAAATAAACTGTATAATTGTGATCTGAAACGAATATTTTGCACTTGGTCACCTCTGAAACAATGAAAATTGCGTCTGCTTCACAATGACGTGATGGCACATTGTGTAATGTAATGGCTTTATAACACTGCATAACACGATATTCATATGATAATTATATATATGTTTTTATGAATTAGGCCAATACCAATATTTGTAGGGGTCAGGTATTTCACAGATAAATGTTTCTGATTGGTCATTTGTCAAACTGATATATATTTTGCATGTATGCGAAAGATATTTCTAACAAGTCTTAATCCATGTGTTCAAAATGTTGACTAGAATCTAGAAAAACATACTTTCAATTATTGTTTAATGCACCAATGTTTCAGTGAAATGATAATCCATGAAGTGCTTAATATATTTATACACATAGAAATAACTTGTTAGAATATAAATAAGGCATTGTATGTGAATGACAATTCTGTATTGGGATATATCCTGTCGAGGTTGCCACTTACTGGGACACTTGGGTAGCTGTTGGCGGGAAGAAGTTGGGATCGTTGTGGCTTAAGATATTGTTCCGTCTTTAAAGCATCCTTAAGACCTGGAAACAGGTTTTCATACTCTGCAGGATCAGCCAGGGAACTAGCGGCCTTCTGATTCACCTTCGACAGCTGCTCCCTCCACAGCCCTACTACCCTGCAAACATTCATCATTGACCAATAAGCTTATATTGCTTAGTCGGAATACATTGGTGGAAACAAGAATTCCATGCATAGAATTTATTTTACTTCAAACTTAACCTTTGTCTTAGTGTAATATTAATATTGATAAAGTTTCATCAGAAACCAGTTAAATTTATGAATGTTATCATGCCAAAACTGCTAACCAATCGAGTGCAATAAGCTAATTTTAATCATGAACAGATTTGGCTCAAATTTTATCAACATAACCTTAGACTTTGTATATTGTACATCCTTATCAAGTTTTATTAAATCAAACAACACTTAAGACAAGAGGCCCAAGGGCCTTAGCGGTCACCTGAGTTATATCATAGGTACTGGTAGCTTTATTTTATTGTTTAGATATGATGTGGAAATCAGCATGTAAACTAAGTGAAATACAATACTTGTCATGTCATCAATGGATAAGAATTTGAAAATATTGGTAAATGTTCCCTTTGGGGCCCCGCCCTAGCCCCTGGGGATGGGGCAGGAATCCCAATTTTAAAAAGTAATACTCTCATTCACCCAAGATGATTCTGACTAAGTTTGAGTAATTTTCTGCTGAAAATGGATAAAATATATA